>NC_041385.1:573938279-573947386 GCF_002162155.2 Triticum dicoccoides | reverse complement strand
CAACATTTGAATGTACATAGTACGAGACTTAATATCGATCTTTTAATTCGGTGTACATTGTAGATTTGAATCGAGGACCAGGCATACGGGTAATTATTTCGAATTCGTGCCATACTAAGTTTCGAAAAGCTGACATTGACTCAATTTGTTGTGCTTTTTTAAGACCCTTAAGACATTTCAGACAATGTGCAAAACAGTTCATTTTAAGTTGTCTGAAACGACTTACAAAAGTGACCGGAGGGAGTATCTCGTTTCGAATGACTAATTGTTGCAAGGAAAACACGGGCATGGTAATACATACAGATTCGATTGCAAATGAAAGAAGATTCATTTGCATTCTCAAATGTAGGTGCACCAGGCAGACCAGGGTCATGTCGGGGTGGACACTGCTTTTGTGCCTTAAAGGCAACTGCCTTTGGGTCACTGACATGTGGGCCAGCCACCTGTTGGGCCCACATGTCATGGACACAAAGGCAGGTGCCTTAAGGCACCGAAGCATAGTCCTGTCGGGGTGGTCGCGTGTGTCGGACGGACGCGTAGCACCCAGCCACCCCCCAAAGGACGACGACAAAATAAGTTCGTGCTTCCATGTTTCGGATTGAAATATGTAGCGGCCCCAATTCCAGCCCTGCAAAATCTCTCTTCTCCACTGTCCCCTTCCGCGCCCAGTTTGCTCAAATCCCTAATTCGCCGCCAACCCAAGCAAAGTTCGAATCGCCCCTCGTCTCGTCTCTTTCCCCACCGTTCGCCACCTCTGTGTCGGACGAAGACGACGAAGACGACGGTCGCGCTTCACCACCGCACCGAAGCTACCTCATCTACGCCCTCGTCCACCGCACCGGGTGGTCCACCGACAATGTTGGCCGCCGCAACCGACGTGCCTCACAGACATAGAGTTCCACCGCATCAGGTGTGCTTCACCGACGCCGTCTCCCAGCTCACCGGGGCTACTTCACCGAGCACATCGTTGCACCTCCGCCCCCCGAGGCCGTTGGGGCTTCACCAACGGTCTCGTCCACCACATTGCCGCTCTCCGCTGCCACTCAACGGCTCTGAAGTGACCCGCACTCTAGCTAGGCGAGCATGCCCAAACGTCAGCCCGAACTAGGTATCCACACATCACTCCCTTGTGCACTGTTCCGACGATGTTTGGATATCATTTCACTTCTCTCTTAGCTTACACGCCTATGCAACTCTGACTTTAACTATTATTTCTTCTGGAGATATCATCTGAAACAAGCAAATCCATTTTTTAGCGAAGCATGATGGCGCTATGGGATCTGGTACACATCCTGCACCCCCGTATAACCTTGTAAGTATCTGTCCTCCGATACAACATCAAGGTCGATTCTTCTTATTTTATCAACCATTCGTCGTGTCAAAAATGCAGAGGGGGATGCAAGGAGCACAAGGCCTGCACATCCAAGCAAGTGGTAACATGGACTTGTACATGGAACATCCCAAGCGCAAGTAGAGCTGCAGTGAGCCTGTACAACAAGCTAGCGTAAGTCCCTGCATTTCATTTAATTTGTACTGGCATTCGTGTATTATTTGTGTGCAGTGGCTGATCCACGAATTCAAGTTACCAGGGGCGAACATTTAACTTAAAAAATACGAAGGCACTTGCACTCCGGAAATCAACATAACTTGAGAAATCTGAAGCTACATGCACTTTGAAAACTAGCTAATGATCCAAAGTAGTTCAGATTATAAACACTAAATGATGCAAGCACCAAAAAACACAAAATGCAACATGGTGTACAAGGACTACAAACATGGTCTGTACCTGCTTGAATTATTTGTTCTCTGGCTGAAAATATCAAAGTGCAATTGCACGTATAACCAGTGCGCAAACTGCATATCAATATATCTATCCTGCACAAGTATGCCAATAGTTTCAAACAACAAATTAGAAAAGTATTTATGCTATGTTGTCATGATACGGGGACTTTCTGGTAGATGGCTTCGATGTTTCCTCAAGCTATGAAAATGCACTATAATTTCTTGTCATCAATGTCTGCAAATCTCTGTCTCTCTCAACATAGTAGATCATCATTAGACACTAAATCCTTCAATGAGATTGCAAAATTCTTGCATTAGATCCCTCATTAGACACTATATGTTCATCACCAGGAGCATGTAAAATGTTTGCATCAAATCCTTCATTAGTAGTCTGTTCATTAGACACTTTAGGCTCAAGAACAACATGAGCTTGTATGTTTGCACCGGAAACTTGATTAAATACATCAGATTCAGTCAGTTCAGTATTGATTGGGGGAGTTGTAAAATAAGTAGAAATTGGTTTCATTTTCTCATAGATTCCCTACATACAAGCAGTTTTACAACACCATCAGGTTTAACTATTGGCCAGAAATTGAAGAGTTGAATTAGATATAATCAGGGATGTGATGTACCTGCTTGTTGCGCATGCTACTCTTGCAAGATGCGACTGTCCGTTTGCGCAAGCTCGATGCCATGCCCGTGCTGCCGCCGCTGCCTCCCATGCAGGTTACACCCAGGGTTGGATCTTCATCTTCTTGTCCTTCCGTTCGCTTGAAGCCCGACCACCGCCCTCCAATGAGGGCGCGAGGAAGTGTTGTGTCGGTCTGTCCAGCGGCGGCTAGGTTAGGAGCGAACCAGACTGGAGGCTGGAGTGAATGAATTAGGATTTTTCCTGCTGTCGATCGATATGGGAGGCGCTCGTTTGGGCCGCGAGCCTGCTATAGGGCCTGCCTTGCACTTATGTTATTGGTCCATCCAAATTGAAACATTTTTGTTCATTTTTTACATTGCCTGCTCGTGCGTTGGGACGAACAAAACTAGCATAGGCCAACCTGGAGACTCAAACTAGGTGCAGACTTTCCAGCCACCTGAGGTGGTCGCGCATACCAGCCCCTATGGTGGCGTCGCCCCTTTTTGCATGTATGATTGGATAGTGAAAAATATTCCAGTGGCACTTTTGATTTACCCACAGATAGTTCATGAAAATCGATCCCGTAGTAATACATGATGCCGCGAATAAAAGGGTGGAGGGGGAACCCGAGCCCGCGGATGAAATGGGGGAGGAAAACAACTCTCTCATGGGGCTCCGGAGTAGGGACGATCTGTCCCGCCGTTGGAAGATGGTGGCCGATTTTCTTGGCCAGATATCCAGCCGCCCGCAGCTTTTTAATATCCTTCTCCTAGATGGAGGAGGCCATCCACTTGCCTCCTACTCCAGATCCGGACATTTTCGGAGGACCTTTTTTGGTGGGGAGGATGAATGCTTGGGCGCTAGGGCTTGGGCGAAAGGGAAGGGGCGAGCAGAAGTAGAAGAAGGCGTGGGTAGAAGGGAGGAGGCTTTTCCCCCTTTTACCAAGGCAATAAAACTTTACGCCTCCCCGCTTGCCTAACGGAGCCTGCTCATTCCCCACTTACCGTAATTGATGGTACGGTTGGGTTACCCACGCCCGTATTGAAGAGGATCCCGCATTAAGTGGACACGATCTCTGCTTTGACAAGACGTGCCAAAGAAACCGCCTCGCGATATGTGCAGAAGCAGGTTTTAAAAACGGTTCGGATAAAAACTGGACCGTGGTGTGATGTCACTTTTCGAAGAATTGTCAGCAGATTAGATTCATGGATTATTATTCTCTCTACGGTGGTATTCATCTTACAGAGCCGGACACGGTCCTTGTGTTCGGAATTTATGTTGAAGTATTCGGAGATGGAACCCGCCTCGCAATGCCGAAGACAATCTACGCACCGGACTCATCGTCATTGAAGCTTGGTTCGGGGGCTGCTGAGGGAGTCCTGGATAAGGGGGTATTTAGACAGCCGGACTATATACTTTGGCCGGACTGTTGGACTATGAAGATACAAGATAGAAGACTTCATCCCGTGTCCGGATGGGACTCTCCTTGGCGTGGAAGGCAAGCTTGGCGATTCGGATATAGATCTCCTCCTCTGTAAACTGACTGTGTGCAACCCTAGCCCCCTCCGGTGTCTATATAAACCGGAGAGTTTAGTCCGTAGGACCCGAGAACAATCATACCATAGGCTAGCTTCTAGGGTTTAGCCTCGCTGATCTCGTGGTAGATCAACTCTTGTAATACTCATATCATCAAGATCAATCAAGCAGGAAGTAGGGTATTACCTCCATCGAGAGGGCCCAAACCTGGGTAAACATCGTGTCCCCAGTCTCCTGTTACCATTAGCCTTAGACGCACAGTTCGGGACCCCCTACCCAAGATCCGCCGATTTTGACACCAACACCCACCCCTCCTGGGCGCGCCCCCTGTCTCCTAGGCCCCACGAGCAGCCACCGACATACTTGTTCCTCCAATATATACCTACGTACCCCGAAAACATCCAGGGAGCCACCGAAACACAATTTCCACCGCTGTAATCTTCTGTATCCGTGAGATCCCATCTTGGAGCCTTTGTCGGTGCTCCGCCAGAGGGGGAATCGACCACGGAGGGCTTCTACATAAACACCATAGCCCCTCCGATGAGTTGTGAGTAGTTTTCCACAGACCTTCGGGTCCATAGTTATTAGCTAGATGGCTTCTTCTCTCTTTTTGGATCTCAATACAATGTTCTCCCCCTCTCATGTGGAGATCTATTCGATGTAAACTCTTTTTGAGGTGTGTTTGTCGAGATCCGATGAATTGTGGGTTTATGATCAAGTTTATCTATGAGAAATATTTTAATCTTCTCTGAATTCTTTTATGTATGATTGACTTATCTTTGCAAGTCTCTTCGAATTATCGGTGTGGTTTGGCCTACTAGATTGATCTTTCTTGCCATGGGAGAAGTGCTTAGCTTTGGGTTCAATCTTGCGGTGTCCTTACCCAGTGACAGAAAGGGTTGCAAGGCACGTATTGTATTGTTGCCATCGAGGATAAAAATATGGGGTTTATATCATATTGCTTGAGTTTATCCCTCTACATCATGTCATCTTTCTTAATGCGTTACTCTGTTCTTATGAACTTAATACTCTATATGCATGCTGGATAGCGGTCAATGTGTGGAGTAATAGTAGTAGATGCAGGCAGGAGTCGGTCTACTTGTCACGGACGTGATGCCTATATACATGATCATGCCTAGATAATCTCATAATTATTCGCTTTTCTATCAATTGCTCGACAGTAATTTGTTCACCCACCGTAATACTTATGCTATCTTGAGAGAAGCCACTAGTGAAACCTATGGCCCCCGGGTCTATCTTTTATCATGTTAGCTTTCAATATACTTTTATTTGCATCTTTACTTTTTGCATCTATATTATAAAATACCAAAAATATATTTATCTTATCATACTATGTCTATCAGATCTCACTTTCGCAAGTGGCCGTGAAGGGATTGACAACCCCTTTATTGCGTTGGTTGTGAGTTCTTTGTTTGTTTGTGTAGGTGTGTGGGACTTTTTAGGAGCCTCCTACTGGATTGATACCTTGGTTCTCAAAAACTGAGGGAAATACTTACACTACTATTGCTGTATCACCCTTTCCTTTTCCAGGAAAACCAACGCAAGCTCAAGACGTAGCAAGGATGAACTGGTACAAGGGATGAACAACCTCGCGAGGTTTAGGGGTGAGGAAATAAGTTGATCCCTTCTATGATGGTGGCTAACCTATATTTATAGTGGCCTTGGTCCTCTTCCCCCAAAACTTAGGTGGGAAGGGATCCCAGAGTGGCCAGTTTGAAATGGGACAAGTAGTACATCTTATCTTGATGAAAGGTGGTCTTCACCTGCAAAGATTCTGGTCGTGACGCAGCGGTGGGATCGGTGATGACATCTGTCCTGCCATCCTGGCGGTCTTGGTCTTGTTGCACCAGAATGGAAACCTTTGCCAGATTCCTTAGGAACCCACGCCTGTCCTTGCCTCCTTTGCACCAAAGAGGAAATTGCCTCTTCTGCGCCCACTGTCACCCGCCTACCTTGGTCATCATGGCTTGCGTAATCGTAGCCTCATGAGGCTGGGTACCTGCATAGAAATCTCCGCTCCTTGGAGGCCGCCTGAGGAGGCCGCTCCCTTGGGAGGTCTTGGAGTCGTCCACCTCGCGAGGCTCAACCCCTAGCGAGGGTCTTGTCTTGATGGTCTTGGAGGTGGGTCGTGTCAAGCCGTCGAAGGAGCCACGCCATGGGCCACAGGCAGGAAAGTCTGGGTACCCTCATTCCCAGAATGCTAATACTATGGACTTGGGTGCTTGAGCTGGAGCTTTGGGCTTGGGCTTGGAGGGAGCAGCACCAGTCCTAATGGCATCTACCATTAGGTTCTGAGACTTGGCAGGGGGTGCTTCTGCTTTCTCTTCCTCCTCATCATCATCACTTCTCCTCATAGAAGGCTTTCCAAGCACTCTAGCAGTTGTTGTTCTAGCTCTCTTCTTCTTCCCTTTGCTAGCCTGATCATCATCATTGTTCAAGGGTGAATTGAATTGTCTCTTGAGTAGGAACTTTTCTAGGCTTTGAGATTGGAATTCTCCTCGCATGTTGTTTTTGCTGGAGACAGGCTTGTTAGCAGCAGCATACTATTTCTTCATCACTCTCTTCTTTGAAGTAGCCTCATATGCAACAAAGTCTTCATCCTCACTGTTAGAATTCCTCTTCTTTCTCTGTCTAGTTGCAGCTTTGGGCAGGTTATTGGGGGTGCTTCTACGGCCATCATCATAGCTACTACTTGGGCTAGAGTCCTCACTGAGGTTGACCTGCTCCTCTGACCTGTTTTGGCTATTACTAGCCTCTGACATCTTTGCAAGCAGACCCTGTGAATAGATGGGTATGGGCAGAGTAGATGAGCATCATGAAAATACAGCTTGTTTTGTAAAACATTGAGTCAAAAACTTAGTTTTAGTTTTCTGCAGAAAGCATTTCGGAGCTATCGATATGGAAATCTCGGTGACACCGAAGCAATGACAGAGTCTAAACTTACAGCATGCATGGGTCTGACCAATTTGTAGTTCGGTGACTCTGAGATGCCAGGGTTTCATAGAGAAATCGCTTTGGGTCTCACCGATCAGTACACTTCGGTCAGACTGAGTTGTACTTAGTGCAATGGACAGGGCCAATCGGTGGGATTGGAAGTTCCATTTCGGTCGGTCCGAGATAAGCTCGGCAGAAACCTAACCCTAAGATTCATCTTCACAACCAATCTAAGGAGTTGTTTGCTGGATAGCATGATTTCATACATGGAGAGAGACTAGGCAAAAGCTTTGTGCATTGAACCGGAAGGGGGAAACATCACAAAGGGGTCAAACCATACCCTAACTTGGTGATGGCTCGCTACAGTGTCAACGATGGAGAGGATTCCCGTTGATGGCAACGGAGACCTGCGACGACGGTGCCGATGATCCGGAGACCAAGGGGCGGCAGCAATGGGGGCGTGGGCTCGAGTGTTTGAGGAAATTTTCAATCAAATGGGCTGCGGTATATATACCCATACACTGTCGGTGGCGCCAAGTGGAACATCTCGGTGGCACCAAGTGGAACATCTCGGTGGCACCGAGATGCAAAATTGCTTGCAGTTACTGCAATTCGGTGAGACTAACTCATTCTAATCGGTGACACCTAGATGCAAAACTGTTTGTAGTTACTGCAACTTGGTCAGACCGACTCATTCTAATCGGTGTCACCAAGGTAAAAACCTAGACCAGTCCAATGCATTCGGTGCGACCGAGTTGGAATGATTGGTCAGACCGAAATACATTGGAAGGTTTTGGAGGTTAGCCTGATGGATCCGTGGCTCTGAGTGCTCCTCACCCGGAGGGTTCAAAAAAGACTTGTTCAATATTTTGTGATATAAAATGAATAGAGTTTGATACAAGAAAAGCATATATAGCTAGAGAAGGTTCTTAGGCATTCTTGTCCATCCATTTGGCCAATAAAAAACCAAACAATCAAAACCACAAATGGATGTCCTCGAATGGAGAAATCATGCAACCAACATGCTCAGACAATAAGATAGCGAATGAAATATGTGTGAAAGCATGCACAAACACTTCTAGCATCTATCAAGAAATTGGCAATGACTAGGTCATCTATATATGAGCATATTGACTTATGAGTCAAATGAGAACATTTTATCATAGGTCATACTCATCATTTAAGCACAAGTGGGGTTACCACTTTTACATAAAGCATTAATGTGTTCACAACATTAGAGTTGCTTTGGCTCAATTCTTAGAGCAAAGCTCCCCCTAGATGTGATATCCCCCCTAAGAGGGATGAACTAACCTTGGGTTTTGTCGATGATGACTTCATGTAGATAGTGAAGATGTGGATGCTCAATGTTGATGTATATCATTTGGAGCAATCCATTGGAATGTTGCACTTTCAATACCTACATGGGTTAGTCCCACAAGGAATATACAAGGATATCCATAGACATAGAATGAATTGCACAAATGATGATGTCCACGAAAACATTAGCTTACCTTGTCCCTTGTCTTACCAACAAAAGGGTTTGTGACTCCATGAACTACTGCGAGATATGAAAGTTGATTGCACATGTCCTTGCCAATATGAATATGAGTGAATTATGTTGGCGGAGTCACCCTCAAGAACACTCTAGTTTTTATTCTTTGGGACCCACATCAACTTGATGGGAATCCTTCGAGTTGTAGTCTAATTTGATGAAGTAGACACTACAAAAAAAAGACACATCCGTGACACTTTGGGCCGAACGAATTTTTTTCTCAAACTTATGACACTTCTATGATGATAACTGTGACAAAACCCGGTATCATCATAGATGTGGTGGGCTCCTACTTCTATGACAAAAAATCATGACAGAAAATGGGCTTTTCGTCCTGGGCGGGCCAGAGACGCAGATGCGTGACATTCTTTGGGCCGTCCATGATGGAAAAAACCATGGTAGAAGCAAGGGCGAGGAAAATTTTGGTGAGTTCCCGATTATAGTGGGTGGTCGAGGGCCGAGCGATGTGCGTTTCTCTCGTACACGTACGTGCGTGTGTGCGAGGCGTTGGGCTCTAACTGAACCCGAGCGAGGCGTCGCCTAAATGAACTCGGGCGATTGCACTGCAGGCTACGCGTTACTGAACCCGAGCGATCGGGCGATTCCTTCGCTACTGCTGCTAACTGAAGCCGATCGATCATGCCTCTGGAT
>NC_041385.1:573932019-573937961 GCF_002162155.2 Triticum dicoccoides | reverse complement strand
TGGATGAAAAGGACCCCGATCGATCGAGCCGGTTAGGGCTGGATGAACAGGACCCCGTGGAGGGCTGGATGAACAGGACGACCCCGTGGAGGGCTAGATGAACAGTAGACGGTGGAGGGGTGGATGAACAGTAGCCTGTGGAGGGGTGGTTGAACAGGAGCCCATGGAGAGGGGTGGTTGAAGAATTGCCGATGGAGTAGCGTGCGGTGGAGGCTGGATGAACAGGAGCCCGTGGATGAACAGTCGCAGGTGGAGGCTAGAGGAGGTCGACGGTGGATGAACAATAGCCCGTGGAGACTGGAGGAGGTCGACAGTGGAGATGAACAGTATCCCGTGGAGTCCCGTTTTGCGGTACGCCACACCACTCCTGATGAATAGGACCCATGTTTCGACCGTAGCACCCCTCCTATTTTGCGGTACACCACACCCCTCCCGATCAATAATACCCCCGTTTCGACCGTAGGAGGTCCGTTTCCTCCGTTTTGCGGTACGCCATACCCCTCCCGATGAATAGGATCCTGTTTCGAACATGGCCAGTCGAACACAAGGTCGTTTCCTCCGTTCTATGGTACGCCAGGCCTCGTTTCCATCGCATGTTCCATCCAAGCCCTCCCAATGAACACGACGACGCATTCCATTCCGACCCAGCCGGTTGGCTCCCCATGAACACGACGACGACGCTGTTTCTCCGTTCCGACCAAGCCATGTACACGATCCCTGGCCTTACGTATACACGAGTAGGCGTTCGAGACCCCGCCCGTATGTACGTACGTGGCCGTATTTTCTTTCTTGCACCCTGGTCATTGTACGTACGTGTACACGCTACGTGTGTGCTTCTACTATGACACGTGTGCGCCTCTACTATGACACGTGCATGCCTCTACATCCACCAGTATGTACATACACATTCGCGACCACAATGACAACACTACGTACACTTCGACCAAGTGGGTCCCGACTGTCAGGCACTTCCTTGCGTGCGAAGGTGTAGATGGTGGGTCCCAGCAGTTAGGGGGGCGAATCGTTTTTTTCTGGACGCACTTCCTTGCGTGCGAAGATGTAGCTGGTGGGTCCCAATAGTCAGGGGGCGAATCATTTTTTTGTGAAATACGGTGGCCCATCCGGTGGGTCCCGCTGTCAGGTGGAGGAATAATTATTTTGCGCATAATAAGGAGGCACTTCCTTGCGGCTGTCGTGGACCCAGCTGTCAACCTCTCCACGTACAGTACTCTTCCGGTGGAAGTCGGTCATTGACCACATTGACCACGCCGCGCCGAGAGCACCACGGCGGTGGACGACGGCGGGGCCTAGGAAGGGGACGATGCGGAGCCGGGGAAGACGCAGCAGTGGATGCTCACGCAAAGAGGAGTATGAGTGTTCACTGGTTCGGCTGCGGTGTGAGGCTATCATCGCCGCAGAATAACAGGGGGTGTGGGTGAGTAGAGGGATGGCCTGGCCAGCGGTGTGAGTAGTAGGGGGCGGTGAGGCCTCCGCGGCATCACAGCCGGCCACGGGAGGCAAGAGCATGCGACACGACTGGCGCTGCTTTGGGCGGCTGGAGAACGAAGACCAGAGGTTGAAGAAGCACTAGGCCGTTGGATGGACATCGTATGGTCACTGGAGCTAGAATCGTTCATATTGACTAACTTGACAAAGCCCTCTGTCCCCGTCAACTTAGTAGGCCCACAAGTCAGCCTCCCACCAAGGTGAGTCCCAGCTAGCAGGGGGAGTATTCATTTTTTTGTGCGTAATAAGGAGGCATTTCCGGTGGGTCCGAGCTGACAGCAGGGGGAACGTTTTTTCCCAAAATATAGAGACCCTTCCAGTGGGTCCTAGCTATCAGGTGGAGGAATCGTTATTTTGTGCATAATAAGGAGGCATTTCCCTGTGTGGGCCCCTACTGTCAGCCTCTTCCGATGGCTGTTGTTTGTTGATCATGTTGACCTCGCCGCGCCGAGAGCACAAACACGGTGGACGAGGGTGAGGCCCAGGAAGAGAACCACCCGGAGCCGGCGAAGCCACCACAGCGAATGCCCACGCTGAGGGGAGTACGAGCGCTAACTGGTTGGCTGCGGGGTGAGGCTGACATCGCCGGAAAATAACAGGATGTGTTGGTGGTTAGAGGGCTGGCCTGGTGGCAGCACAACCAGCCACGTGAGGAGGGAGCAGGCAGTCCCGCCGGCGCTAGTTTGGGCGGCTGGAGCAGGAAGACTAGAGATTGAAGAAGCACGGTGGCCATTGGATGAACATCCAACAGTCACTGCTATGTGTTCACTAAGTTGACAAAGCCTTGTGTACGCGTCAAAAAAAATTAGGACAACGTCATCGTCAACCTAGTAGGCCCAGAAGTCAGCCTCCAAATGTGTGGAAAACAACATACAACCCATTAACCATTATTTCAATAATTTATATCCCATTTGCTAATTCTTAATGATATTTGAAGCCCATATACTTTTTATTAGCATTACAGACCATATATTCTGGGCACTGCTAAAAAATTCAACAAAATTTTGCATATTTCGGTGGGGTCCGAACTCGTTTAATCACAAAATTTCGAGTCACGTTAAAAATAATTTTCAAAAAATTATATCAAAATAAAATTCAAAAAACAATTCTCTGCAAAAAAATGAATGAAATTTAGAATCTTAACTAGCAAGATGCCCATTCGTTGCACGGAACATGAAGATGCATTTGTATGAGTAGTTTATCTTATGGGAGAAAAGATGATATTTTAATATAATTGCTAGTTGGCTTTGGTTTTTATCCATATTATCTATACTACTATATAGTGTATGAGTTTTGAATAGGAGCGGACAATCAATCCTAACCATTTATGTCCTAGATCCAACTACTGAACATAGTGGGATTCGCAGTGAACAGTGCATGGTTGTTGCATCCATCATGTTCTAGAATGAACCGCCTGATACTTCTCAAGAGATGTGGCCCAAACTGATTCCTCTTTGGGCCAGACATGTTGTACCTTGAGGTTGGCAACGAGTTGAGCCTAAAAAATGGTTTTGAGGGAGAAACATAAAGTAAAGTTAAATTCATTTTTAATTCTTTTTTATTAACATTTTTTGCAGGATTCTTTATTAACAAATTGTGGGGATTGCATATATTAATTCGTACGTTCTTTATAATAAATTTATTTCAGCATCTATAAATCAAGAATTTTTTGCTTTGAATCAATCAGTAAGTCTATGCTTTTCCCTACCAAAACTCACCCCATAAAGTTAAAACGTGCATTGCATGTGCATACATACTAGTAAGAGTAGAGAGTAGAGAAATCCTAAAAAATGATATTTAATGCAATTGCCGGTTGGCTTTGGTTTAAAAAGTTACAACCCATTTCTTACAACTTATAGCCCATTTTCTGGGGAAGCCCATTTCTTACAACTTACATCCCTCCTCATCTTGAAAGATTTGCAACCCAGTAGGGCTAAGAAAAGCAAGTAGGCCTCGGTTTTGGTATTCTCCAAAAAAAGAACTAGGCTAGCCAATTTCAGAAAGAAAAAAATATCAACTGGGCTCGTCATGTGCTTAATAAAAGCGTAAGCGTGGGTTAGACGGGCCACAGCCCCCACACAGCGCGCAGTTGAGCTCCGTCTCTGAAACTAAAAAACAACTGGGTGAGCTGCTGAGTCCCTGGTGTTATCCGCTCGTTGTGTGATTTTCTCGTTTATTGAATACATTGATAATGACGTGGGACCTAGTTGTCAAACAATTAGGAGGAAGTATTTTTTTGGCTTGTAATAACGAGGCACCTACTTGCGAAATGCAATGACCCTGGTGGGTCCCTACTGTCAGCCTCTCCACGTACAGTCATCTGCTGATTCCTCTTGGTTGTTGACCATGTTGACAACGCGAGACGGTGGCAGGCACAGTGAGCGAACCAAGGCAGAGAACGACGACGAGGCCTCGTACAGGAACAAACAGCAGCCGTGGAAGATGCGGAAGTGTAGTGGCAGGTGGAGGGGAGTACGAGGGCAACAACATGCAACTCAAGCATACAAATGGTACAAAAAGCCCAAGGATTAAGTCTTCATCAAATTTTTAGACAAAACGCAGATTGAACATGACACTAACATCTAACCCAACCACTCTTTTTTGCAGTCACAAACAAATGGATCGGTCTGATCCATAAAATCAACATCCTATGCAAAAAAATTATTCCAGGATGACTACAACTTGTTGTAAATAGAAGCCGAGCACGTTTAGAAGCCCATTTGTCCACCTGAAACTTTTTTTTGCTGTTCAACATGTCCGTCCATGAGAAATCTCTTGCTGTAAAAATTAAGCCTCATGGACAATAGTAACCTCACATTCAACAGGAAGAATGTGACAAAGCTTCTGTTTGCCTGGTTGGATGCATATCGTCCCATCGTTATTTTCCTCAAACAAATGTCATGAGAACTGAGAAAATCCTTGTGCTTATTACGCCACCGATTGGTTATATGTTTTTCTCCATGTGGTTCTACCTAAGTAGACATGAAGATTGAAAACAGTTAAGGTCTGAAAAAAGAGTATGTCGAAAGAACGACAATTGAACAGTTAATTCTAGTACGATATATACGGGCTTTCAATGTGCATGAAATTATCACCTCTATGTATAAATTCTCCAGAGATCGAATGCATCACAACAAGCCAATAATAATGTCCAGATCAAAACTATACATTCTGATATATATGATCTTGACAGAATCCAGCAGCATTGATAGGCTATCAATGGACGAACTCTTCATTGAGCATATAACATAATATTAGTACCCAAAGTGTACTCCAAGATGATATAAAACTCATGCGCACAAATGAAAAATGCAGCATATGATTACAAATGTGTAGATGATAATATACGGTACCTGAAAAAGTGAGGAGCCAAACACCAACTCCTTGTGATTATTAAACGGGTCACGAATTACACCCAAGGTCTCCAGTTTGGGCGCAGAGATGACAGTTATTTGTGAAGGTGTATAACAATTATGAAGGAGAAAGTTTTCAAGTGAAGGGGCATCTTCGATGATGAGCTGATG
This sequence comes from Triticum dicoccoides, assembly GCF_002162155.2. Taxonomy (NCBI): domain Eukaryota; kingdom Viridiplantae; phylum Streptophyta; class Magnoliopsida; order Poales; family Poaceae; genus Triticum; species Triticum dicoccoides. Next base: position 573,932,931 of record NC_041385.1, on the reverse strand, counting down.
TCTTTTAAAACAAATTCCAATGCTGAGGCGACTTTATTTGGAGACAACTGATACCGATTTCTATTCCCAAAACAATCAGCAAGCGCTCCGACAGATAAACCACCACAAGCAAAAGTTTTTTTAGCAGTGGGAGTCGAAGCATTTGTACCAGATCGTCTGGTAGATGGCACCGAGTGAAGGTGGCGGTGTGGATAGAGGAGGAAAACCGCGAGATGGACAACGGTGGTATGGGCACGAATTCTTGGTGTGGTCATGGTATGAAACTTTTGTAGTAATGGTACAACTCAAACTGCTGGAGTTTTCCGAATTCAGGGGATGTCAGCCAAGCGTCCACCTTGCCGGGTATGGCTAGCAGGTAGTGTGTCGGGATGCAGAGGCATTGAACGGGGCCCTGCTAGTGAGAAGCGACGACGGCTCTGAGGAGATCAAATTCAGGAAGGACAGATATCTGATGACAGTCGAGATTGAGGGGCGCGGTGCGCCATAGAGGGCGCCACCGAGTTGACAGGACTTTTGTGCGGAAGCAATCCTTGGTGGGGAGAAGCGAGATGATCTCTTCAAGGATGACGTCCGGGAGATCGCTGATGCGGTCCACCGGAGATTCTACCGGTTCCTCAGATCAGGGTGGGGGGGCTCACCGATTCTCCCCGCGCTACTGGGTGCGGGATCTACAACCGGCGTTGCCGCTGGCTCGAGCCTCACCTTCTTGGTGCTGGGGCCAGCCGACTCCATTTTCCTTGTGGGCGTCACATTGAGCTCACGTGTTTGAGCAGAGTAGCCAGAGATGAGGCTAGTGGTAGTGCGAGTGGGGAAGAAGGAGTGCTGGGGATTTCTGTAGGAGTGGAAGTAGAGGAGTAGGCGTTTTCTGTATGAGTGAGGAAGAAGGTGAGAGGGGTTTTCTGGACGAGTGAG
>NC_041385.1:573795197-573931434 GCF_002162155.2 Triticum dicoccoides | reverse complement strand
GGGTGAGACGGAAGCGGGAGAGCGAGCTGTTCGTGCACTAACTACTCGCTTTTTCCCAAGAACCGCTCTCTTCTTTTGCGTTGCTGCATTGGAGCTGGCGCATGGACTTGGCTGACTGGCCATGCATGCAGGATGCATGTGCTCGCCGGCCACTGCATGCACCTGGTTTGTTCTAGGCCTATTTAATAGGGTGGTTATGGAGTAAATTAAGGAGATTTATTTTCTCTGTGTGCATCCATGCGGTACTGGATGCAGACACTCCCATTAAACTAAGCTTTAGAAGATACGGTATGCATACTAACTTTGAGAAGAACAAAAGTTCAGCATGTCTATGCATCTCAATGATTCACCATAATATAACAAATACAAAGCTGTGAGAAGGTGTGGAAATAAAGAAAATCGGTCGATGCTTCTCTGAGCAAAGGGCCTCCCTGCGCACGCATTAATTTCCTGGGCATGCTTGTTTCTTCTCAATGTTGCGAGCACTTTGAGCATGTTGGCAACTCCACAACTAGCTAGATGCCTCATCTTGCAATTGATGCTGACACATTTGTAGCAAACACATGAGGCAATAGAGATGACTCAACGTGAGTCCATATTGTGCAGTTCCCCTGAAATCATATTCATTGTCCTAAATCTGAAAAGATAGGAAAACAGTAGCTATTCTTAAACGGTGTTGCAAAACAGTAGAACATATCAATAGCTCGGCATGACAAAACATGATCATCTGGACGAAGGGGATACTGGCCTGCCTGAGGAAGATTATATATAATTTCATAAGTCCTTGGTTGATTTCCACCTTCGGCTGCACTGCTTGTTTGCTCCTCCACACATGACAGGATTTTTCCGCACTACATTCTGCAAGTCAACGTACGAATAAGCTAATTTCATCTTGCGGTGGTCATTGTACCTAGTTACGAATGTAGGAATACCTGGAGCGCCATGAGGTTAGCTGACAACAGGTAGATGCAGCCATATAAATTTTGTGCGGTGCTACAAAAATTGAGGTTTGTATCCCTTCCCGTTATGAGAATTCTTCTTGAAGTTGGTAGAATGTGACGGCTTGTTCTTTGCATCAAACTTGCCTTTCCCCTGAGATTTGTCCTTGTTGTTTTCGGGCTGGTTGGGCTGGAAGTTCCTCTCGTGTACCATGTGGGCACTAGAAGCTCCCTCAATGACCCGAGCACGTGTGTATTTTGCTCTCGCCTTCTCCTCAAAATCAAGAGTGCTAATGAGATCCAAAACAGAAAACTCACGTCTCTTGTTTTTCAAAGAAGTAGCAAAATCGTTCCACGAAGGTGGAAGCTTGGCAATGATGGTCCCAACAACAAATTTGTCCGGCAACACACACTTAAACTACTCAAGTTCCTTAGAGAGTGACTGTATCTCATGAGTCTGGTGAACAACAGAGCACTCATCAGTCATCTTGTAGTCACAGAATTGCTCCATGACGTACAACTCATTGCCAGCGCCCGAGGGCCCAAACGTGGCCTTGAGCGCAGCCCACATGTCTTTGCCGTTGTCAAACGACATGTATGAATCCACAATGGAATCGTCAAGAACACTCAGTAGGGTGGCTTTGAAGAGGGTATCCATGTTATGAAAAGCCTCCTGTTGTGTAGGATTCAGATCGCCCTCAGGCTTACCCTTAGTGGCGTCATAGCAGTACATGATCTGAAACCAATATACTGCTCTTGTGAGCCACCTTTTATATTGCAACCCCTTAAAAGTAGGCGGCTTCAAAAGCACAACAAAACCACTCGGAATAAATTGCCTGTAATCAGGTTTTTGCATTGGATTGTTGAATATATGAGCAATTTAGTATGAGATTTAATCTGAATCAGCAGTAAATAGATCATGATGATAATTGCAAACATCAAAGTAATGATGCGGACTAAACCAGGAGGACATAATCACATACTGTACCGTGGGAGTAGAACCGATGTGGTTGATGTTGTCACTCATGTCGTTGATGAAGAGGTTACCAAGGTCGGGGAAGAAGGTTGTCGTTGAGGAAGTCGTCGCTGGCAGTAGTCACAGGAGTGTGCTCCCCAAAATCATGATCGCCCCTCTCCCGTACAGGATCACGAAAGGTGGGGTTCGGAGGACTGATGTCCCTTCTCGCGGTGTATGCTGGAAGGAGGGCTGGGGAAGAATTGCGTGGCGGCGCTAAGATCTGGAACGGTGCGAAACCATATGATACAGCGGCGGCTAGGGTAGAGCATGTCAGGTCGGTCGTGCGAGTATAATAGTAGGCCTTTGGCCCCCAAACCCCACGTCCAAGTCAATAATAGCTCAAAAAGTCAATAATAGCCCCACCAAGGTTTGTCTCAAAAAAACCCGGAGTAATTAAGGCGTATGTTAGTCCCTTTAGTATAAATACTATATCATTAATAATGGCCCCACCTTTTGTCTCACAAAGTATGTTGGAGTACAACCGGCTACACGTTTACAATCTGCTTCTCTTCTCTCTCCTCTTCTCTCTCCTTCAACTAAGCACAAATACTATATTTAAATCCTTATAGCCTGCTTATGTCATCTAATTGTAGTACTTGCTCTAAAGTTACTCTCCATTGTGTAGTCTGAAATGCCGGGCGTGCAGCGGGTGGTGCCCTTGGTCGGCGTGCCGCTTCAACGGCGAAAGCAATGAGAGGTCGCGTCGCCCTGACTTGCCATCAATGTGGAGCGGCGGGCTCAGCTGGCGCCGAGCGGGAAGCGCGGCGAGAGGGGGGAGGGGTTTTTGTTGGGCCAAGAAGGTGAGAAGCCAACTTGGGATCAGTCCGGACGGGGAAATATCATGTGCTCCCATACTATGCATATGACACTAGTCTATGTGACTAATCCCTACTTTCCGGTTTATAGAGATGTTTAGAGTAACATAGTAATATGTTATAGTATAAGTTACTCCCCACTATGACCAGCCTTGGCTTCTCCTAGTGCTCCACCATGTATAGCTGCTAAGCATGCCACGTAGGCATAAAATATGATGTGGCACCAATAAATTAAGCACCTATGCATTGAAGACTTGAGTTACTAATCATTTAATGCACTTAGCACCTCATCTAAGAGCATGGTTAATAGTATAGCCATCTGCTGGCTATAAGCTAGTGCTATGTCATCTACAGCCCATCTTATAGTCAACATGTTGTACAATAGTAGATCAAAAGAGTGTACTACTTTTTTATTATGTGGCCCACCTTTCATTCTCACAAAGTGCCTAGGAGCACGTGCTAGAGCTGGCTCTTCACAAAGAGCCCGCTTACCTTCTCTCTCCTCTTCTCTTTCCTCCAACTAAGCAGAAATATACTAGTTTATTCCTTATAGTCCGCTGACTCAACTCTATTGTACTTGCTCTAAGCACATCTAAGCACTTACTAGCACCCCCTTGACCGTGGACCTTGACGGTGTACGTCACCTTGTGTCTCATAATTTTCCTCGTCATCATCTGAGTCCTAGAAGATCTCACCCACATCATCATTAGCATGCAACCGCCTTGATAGACAACGTGCGCAGAAGGAGTAGAGACGACTGGGGACGCACCACCACCATGTCGTGGGCACTCCGTACGTGCTCGTGTGCGTGCAGCGTGCGTGTTTTTCCATCGCTGCTAGCTCTAAGGCCGAGGTTGCGGTCGTCTTTGTCTCTGACTAGTAGTTGAGCAACGATGGCAAAGTGGTGCTGCAAGAGATGCGTAGGCACCGTTGCGTGCGAGCTTTGCTGTAGCACGACGAACCGGACATCGCCGCGGATGGCGCATGCCTCCATGCAACCGAGTGTGTGCGCATGCATGTGTTATTCACGTGCATTCTGCGGCCGAGCGTGTGTGCATGCACGTGTTGTGTACGTGCGTTGTGTGCTCCATGTTGTGCGCGTATGTGCATGAGTTGGATCGGATGGAGTTAGTGTGTTGGCTTGTGTACATGCGTGGCTGCATGCGTCCTGTACATGTGTGGCTTGTTGCGTGGTTATCAATAATTCAATATAAACTACTCCCTCTATTCCTAAATATAAGTCTTTGTAGCCATTTCAAATAGACTACAACATACGGATGTATGTAGACATATTTTAGAGTGCAGATTCACTCATTTTGTTTCGTATGTAGTCCCTTATTGAAATCTCTAAAAGGACTTATATTTGGGAATGGAGGGAGTATAAAACATCTTCAACTTAGCATCCTGATGTACAGTTTCTAGTGGTTAGCGAAAAGTTCATGTCCTTTTATTTGTTTATAGGTGGGCAGGAGGCAAAAAACAGGGAAAACGCGCAAGGTTCCTTGTAGACGCTCCACCGCGAGGTTCCTTGCTCCTTCTTGGTCATCGGGAATCTATGCTCTTCAACTCTTTTCTTTTACATGAGCTTTGTTCATCCTTTTCCCAACACGCGAGACATCTAACATCAAGGTGCACATGTCATGCAAGAAAATGGAGATAATCAAATAAGCAGTGCGTAAGTGAGTCGTGCACTTCGATGGCACCTACACAATATTTATTTCTCCTCGATGGCACGTGAATAGTGCACATACTGAACGACGGAGCACGGGATGGTAGCAACGACATGGTCAGCCCTTTTCTGGAGAGAGTATGTACTACTAAATAACTTTCATGTGTCCCATCAACTCCCAGAACAATGAGAAGCTTGATTACGCCTTCTCCCTTGCCAACGCGTACGCGGTGGCTCGCAGCACGAGGAGAAACTTTTGCTTACAAGCGGTGGACGTGCAGCAGTTCATTTGGTGTCAGATTGCCAGAAGTACTATTGTAGAACCATCGACTTCCGGAAGAGGCGAAGAGCCAAGTGCAAAGGTCACCTACTAACCTTACACTAGGCGTAGTGGGAGTAACATAAGTAGGGGTACCTCCTTTTTTTATTCTAGAAACAACCACACACGAATATCTTTTTTTTTTTGAAAAACTCCACCCATATATTGATCAAATAACAATAGTCTTACAATCGTTCATTACATAATTAGCCACGCAGGGCAGAACAGAATTACACAGAATACCATCGGACATGGTATCAAAACTAAATTTTGCTATCTCATGCGCCGCCTTGTTTGCCTTCCTATCAATCTTAACAATCTTGAGATCAACAATAAACTTGGAGGTGGTGATCGTTTCCATTTTTAGATCCACATAAGGAGACCTGTCAACAGTTTCTTTCGCTAGGAAAGATGCAGCAAAGGAGCAGTCAGTTTCCAAGATAATTGGTTTGTGAAGAGAAATACCAATGTACAGCCCCCGCGAGGCACGCAGGAAGTTCCGCCTCCTCCACTCCGGAGCACATTCGAATAAAATCCCAAGAAGACACCAGGACTTCTCCCAGATGATTCCTAGCGACAACCCCAACGCTAGCAGATCTCAAGCTCTCCACAAAACTAGCATCAACATTTATCTTAATATATTCCCGCTCTGGAGGCTTCCAAATAGCATGATCATTTTCTTTTTGCGGACTAAGATTCTCCCCATTCCCCATCACCCCCTTCCCTTTGGTGCTTTGGTTCACTTGCACACGCGAATATCAAGGTGCTGGTTACGTAGAACAAACTTCCTGGAGTCCGTGCTCAGCCCTCCTCTATCTCTCTTCTCAGCCAGCCGGCGGACGCGCGGAGCCCATCGTCTGTTTGCTCACATGCGGTACCGCATGTCAGTGAAAATGCAAGAGGACCCACTGAACCAACACATCTTTCACCTCGACGTGCTGGTGATGAAAAACAAATCCAATAAAGATCTTTGGTGGCCGCTTTAGGAGTTACTTAAGAGTATTAAGATTCTATTTACAGTTTAACCCAAGATGCACATCATGTGGCTTCAACTATCACTCTATTTTCTTGCATGACACGACCTAGATGCTGGATGTCGCACGTGTCGGCAAAAGGAGAAAGAACCCGACCAAATCTTCGGTTGTGCTCTCGGATTAGACTAGTTGTGCTAACTCAAAAAATTTATTGTGTACGCCCTCTGTTCCAAAATACTTGACATCCATTTGTCCAAAAATGGATGTACCTATATACTAAAACATGTCTAGATACATCTATATTTTGACAAATAGAAGGCATGTACTATTGTGGAATGGAGGGAGTAGAATGGATGCAAGTTTTGGTACTGGGAAGAAGAGTACATCGATATATTGACAGAGCACAATTTAGTAGATGTTCTAGCACTTTTAGATAGCATAGAGGCTAGAGATGAGACTAGTGCACTTGTTGATACTCCTACTAGAATAGAGGCTAGACATGAGACTAGATGCGAGGAAGCAACGTCTACTTCTTTACACTCGAAGAAGAAAGAAGCACGCAAGAGTGAGCCTCCGTAGATCAACAATGAATGCATCAAGGCACTAATCCAACTTACATGAGCAGTTAGGAATGTTGGATATCTTCTAGTAGTAGTAAAATATATTCTTGTGGTTCTTGTTTTCTTTGGTCTTGCTTTTCTAGTCAAAATTATCGTTGGAGTTCATGCAAAACGGAGGCCCGTTTGGGGTCGTGAGTTGGAGTTGGCCTTACAAGTGGGACCGAAGTTGAGGAAACCGACTATTGGCAAACCCCCACCTCGCCCACCGCGCGATGGCTGAAGTTAGAGAAACGACGATGTTGAAGAGATTGCTCTAGCACGGTCTCCAAGAAATATGGTGTCAGATGGATGTCGAGCTGGTGGCGTGTGCCGTATTCCTGGACGTGAATGCTTGTTCTGGCCCATGCCACCCTACTACTCCTACTACTTATATAGTACTCCTACTAGTAGTATCAAGGATTCGAGGTGCTGGTTATGTACAGCGAACACATTAACATAATGCTACAGTAAAAACACTCGCCCGACGCGCGAAGCATGTGAAGCTAGTACAAATAGTGTACTACTATTTTTGATTGGCCTCATCCGATAACCTGTTGCAATGGACGTACAATTATGTATTCGGAAAATATTTTTTTGCCTCGTCGCACCACTCACTCAGAGAAGCGACTCGAAAGCCATTCATAAATTTAGTAAGTTTATCATAGGCATATCATTTTATTACATACAACAGGTCATCAACCCATATCGACAACGAGGATACATTATAAATACTAAAGTTTTCATCACACAACAAATAAACAAGCAATGAAATACCGGCAAAAAAACAAGCAATGAAATGAACTTCAACTCAACCATTCCTCGGTGAAGAGTCGGTGGACGGTTGCCAGTTTGCCACGGTACACGAAGAGGCGCCCCAGCCTACACGTCCGTTCGGAAATACTAGTACTAGAAAAGGACTCACCGTCGTCTCACTGATATGTTGGAACGGGGCCACATGTCAATGAAACATGGTGTGTAATTTCTCGTGCAAAATGCGATCTAGCCACGTTGGCCCGAGGTGCCGCATTAGTTTTTTTTGAAAGTTTGCCACATTAGTTATCGACCTTTATTTTTTTAACATGCAATCTGAATGGATAGCTCCTATGGTCATCACACGTGAGCGGATATAGTGATGGTTGATTCGCCCTAGCAACTTATTACTGTGGGAATATGGGAGTACCAACGGATTCAAGGAACAGAGAAATGATGGTTGCTTCGTCCGAGCAACTTACTGTGGCGAAGGTGGGGCTCTGTGATTTGACTGCTCACTAGTCATTACTACTGCGGCGCAACAACCAGGGTGAATCTTTCCCTGAAGTTGTGTTGTGCACTCAATATTGCTGCATGGCAGGTGGAGCCGGATGAAGGATGTCCAACATGTCGGCGAAACAAAGTTGAATTATTTCTGGCATTGCTATCAATTCTTTAGGATTTGTTTATATGTACGCATAATTTTAATGAAATTGTACTGTGATGCTATGAAGGTTTCAACTTTGGTTCCCGCAGGAAAAAAAGGTTTCAACCTAGAATTCATGTGTCTTGCCTCGAGATTATCTCATTACAACATTCCATCAAATACAAATGAAACTACCATGGCTAATGCATCTCAATGGTTCGCAGATCAGCGCCAATATTCACATCACAACTGAAGACAAAGTTGTGAGAAGGTGTACAAATAAAGAAAAAAGTATAATTGATCGATGATGTTCGTAGGCATGGCTCCATTTCCTTGGCATAGTGTCCATTGTTTTGCAGCTAGTTTCACCCAGCTCTGTAGCCAAAAAAGAGGTGTATGAAGGACACCACAATCCGATCATTTTGTGCAGCTCCACTAAAATCGAGCGGACCATCCCCGTTTGCAAAGATATCCAGTCAGTGTGATTACAATAATAGTGGCACTAGATGATGAAACATAACACACATAAATAGAAGTCGATCACCTCTACAATCTCTCTTTAGGACTAACTTATTGTTGGAGAAGATTAGGCACGGAGTTGGATGAGGAGGATAGCAAAACCAATCTCCCTTTTTGCAGTCCCATAGAAATGTATAAACGTTGCCCATGTGACATTTTGGCAGAACTGCACAAAACACTCTTTAGAAAAAAGTGATTTGTGCATTTGACCAAAAGGTCGCAATAGCAACAAGGTGAAAATGAATAACCCTATTTGCAAAAGGAGGTCGAAAGGAAACAATTACTGCCCAATCACACGAGTTGAAGACACATACGCCGACAAAAAAGAAGCATGTTCCATGTAATAAGGGAAAGATAGCACATGGTGGTTTATCAGAAATGGTTTGAGGATGAGATTTCAAGATGGGAAGTACGTCGGCCGAGATACAGTTTAATCAAACAACTCAAGAAGATCCACATGCAACAACATGGGAAGATGGGCAGTGGAGCAAGGCCGGAGGAAGCTGTACCTGAGGGTTGTCGGGATGTTACTAGGAGGGCACCGACGACCGAGATCTGCCCATACTGCGGCAGCGAGCAAGTGGCAATGGCCCTACCGCACCGGAGCTTGGTCAGAGAGAACGGCGGGTACCGCAAATCGGGACGTGTTACCTCAACACCATCGAACGGAGAGATGATGCACATCCTCTGTTTCTGCCGGTGGATGGGATGCGGCTGGATCACTAATCAACGCTGAGAGAGAGAGGCCACGGCTGCCTTGTGTGAGATGGTGTGATGTGAGACAAACCCATTTTTCCATTTTCCCCACGGCAATCGTTCTATGTTCTGTACGTGCCATTGAGGAATATATAACTTTATTTAATGCTAACGCGTCAAGTCGAACTTTGTTTCATCTAGGCGTGGTACCCGACCCTCCTTCGAGTAAACAACCGCTACACGCGTCAACTTATCACGTGGGCTGCCTTTTCATACAGAAACAAAATCCATCGTCTACCCGCGCGGGTGTGGCCGGGAACTAGACGTGAGTACGTGCGTCCTGCGTGCACTTCTTCTTTAGGTGCAGGTACGTACGTGGGTGGGTGTGAGAGAGATGGTTTGTGCGAAACAGAGGCAATGTGTTGATGATATCTCAAACAGAAAAATGTAACATATGCAATGTGTGTGAAACGGAGTCATGGACGTGAGATATCGACAGAATTGAAAACAGGGATGAAGTGTGTGGCTGCACGATCGATAAAGAGTGCCATCGAATTTGTGTTTGCCCACGTCAAAGATACAGGGAGGCTGGCCTACTGGAATTTGAGAGGGCAGAGGTGCAGTTTTTCTCTGTGGCAGGGATACCTACGTACAACGTTCGACTATCGATGTGTGTGTGGGGGGGGGGGGCAGAGACCGATCGACTAGTACATGTGTGGGGAAGGAGAGAGACCTAGCTATGTATTGAGGGAGATCGATCAACATCCATGGATATGTGTAGCAGAGGAATAAGGTTGGGAAAAATACAAAGGTAGAGCGTCGAAGGGTTGGTGGTGGAGTGGCATCTCACAAATGGCGGGAGAGGCCTGCTAGAAAAACAGAGGGTATGAGTGCAATATCAATAAGAGAGGGCAGGGGATGTCTGTGTGTCTATGCACGTGCATGTGAGATACGGGTCGGGAGGTATTCAAGGATGATGAGGGGAGAAGATATGGTTGTGTAAGCATACGTAACTACATAGGAAGATCAATCGTTGTGTGTCCGAGAAAGGGAGAGACATAACTAGCAAGGTAAGTGTATCGGTGCTTGGTGAAAATGAATTATAGTCGACCTGGCTATATGTAGGGAGATCAGTTCATATACACGCCTGCATGTCTTAGAAGCAAATAAGGTCCAGAGAGACAAACAGGGGGAGAGGGTGCGGCTAGGAGGTGGTGCGAGAGGCCTACCATGTCGAGGGGGAGGAGTGTGCGAGTATGTGATCAATGAAAAGAGGGGCGGGAGTGTGCACCTGCGTGGAATCGTATTGGACATAGGGGGGCATGGACGGTGAGAAGAGAAGAGGGGAAGTATATATGTATTTGTTGTAGGCACACTTGGCTAGAGAGGTATATCGACCGGTGTGTGCCGGAAAGAAGGAGCCAGGGCCTACACACACCACGGGTGGACGACCTAAAGAGAAATCATGAACGTGCGTGATGGAGGGGATGCTAAGGGTGGGTGAGAGGGGGCGGGCATGTGCATGCACGATAGAAAGTTTGCGCTAGCTAGCTACAAATAGAAGAGGATCGTGAAGGTGTAAAAGACAAACAAAGATCATAGTTCATTATAAAAAAGTGGATACGGATACTTGAAGAAGATATCATAATGTAGAACATTGATTATAATTTGGGCTAATGTGTGGCTTTTGCAACTCAGGTCTAAATACTTGTCATAAGGTAGGGGGCGGGGCACTATACTTTGTGTGATAAACACGTTGTACGTATGGAACATGGTTTAGATTATGAATATATAGTTAGTACATCAAATGTACTATTATTTGGAATCAACATCAAGTGTATTCAAAAAATAGAATTCGAGTTCATGTAGTACACATAGTTCATATCTATCTCTATAGTAATCATGTGGTGTGTTATTAAGGTAATACACGAATGATGGTTGAAGTTGGCAACAATCATGATTGTATATTCTTATTGAAATAGATAAATGAATTCAAATTTGGTTCAAATTGCAGCAGTAGTATAGACATTTGGAATGCACTAAAATGTTGGTATGAGTAGGTCGTTACATGCATTATACAGCAAGCAAAAAAATTAATTGGACATAACATGGATTCATACTCCCTCCTTCCATCTATATAGGGCATAATGAGATTTTTAAGACCTCCTTTGACTATTGACAAGATTAATAGTACATGACATGCACAATGTGAAAATTATATCATTGAAAGAACCTTTCATAGATGAATTTAATGGTGTGCTTTGTGTAAGTTGCATGTCATATATTATTGCTCTAATATTTGGTCAAAGTTAGCATCGAAAAACGCATTAGGCCCTATATAGATGGAAGGATGGAGTAGCTTTGAATAGCATTTGTATAGTAAAACGGGGCAAGACTCTCTCTTTGTGTGGTGTAAATAGTTTTATTTTTTTCATTTTCTTTTTGGTTGAGGGAAGTGTGAATTGATTTGGTACGTAAAAGTACAATATTATTACATGTTAGGCTTGTCCCTAAAACTCAACCCGCGTCTTGTTATATCCCGAAAATTCAGATATCGTGCTCCCAAAACTGGCGGCTTCACAACCCGCGCCTTGCTATCCCGAAACTACAACGTGCGCGAAAACTCCCGCCAGCTGCCAAATCTCGACACGTGAAATCCCCTTTCTAACCCTGTGGTGAAAGGGCCGCTAGTTCAAATCAGTGGGGGGTACTTTTGTAACACACCCTACATTTTGGACAAGCGTGTCCCTAAGCCATGGTTCACCCCCTCCCATCACCCCCTTTTCGCCATTCGAAATCCCAGGCCGCCATAACCTCTCCGCTCCAGCCGTGAAACCCCACCCTCCTCTGTCCGCCACCTCACTGCTGCCCAGCCAGAGCCTCTTCCCCGACGACGTCGTCCACCGCAAGAGCTCGACGTCCCTCGTCCACCTCCCCGGATGAGGATTCGTTGTCCATCTCGTCGTCCTGCCGGTTCAGCCGCCCCATCCTCCACCTCCAAGGAGCTGCTCCGACGATCGCCTCATCTATCGTGGCTGCTCCATCCCCACAACGCCGCCTTAACCTGCTCCACCGGAACCGCAGCATCCTCACCGACTCCTCAGACAAAGTCGAGGCCTACTCTGCACCACCAAAGAGGTAGTACAATCATCGCATGCACATTCTCCTTAACTTGACCTCCCGGCACCGACGGTGCTCCATCCCGCACCCCCATGGAGCGGCTACCTTGAAGCCGGCGCTGCGGGCGACATCTCCACGGCGGCTCTCCCCCGGTGAGAGGCCCCTTCGGCAGTGGCGTCCATACCAGCCGGATCTGCTGCTGCTGCTCCGGCTCTCGCTCGCTCGCGCTGCTGCTGCTGCTCCAGCTCTCGCTCGATTGCTCACTCGCCCAACTGCTGCTGCTGCTCTCCCCCTTGCTCGTGCTGCTGCTCTACTCTGATTTAGCCACACTTCAGTCGACTGAATTGACTTTTGGGTCAGTCGATTTTCAGGGGTTGGGGGGCTCGCCGGAGTTAAGGAAGAACCACCCTCAACGGGGAAGGGGGCTCGCCGGAGAGGTACCCTACTATCTATCTTAGGGTTCAGGGTGGGGCGGGGGGGCTAGAGGGCTGGCTGGGGCGGCGGTGGGGAGTTGTTTCGGGGCGGCGAGGCGGCGGTTCGGCCGGTGGTGGCTGGCGGCTCAGGGGGGTGCAGGTTGAAGATGAACTGCATGCCCTCCCAAAACTACATGTCAAGTGCCTCTCTGCTACCATTGCGTTCAGTTTCGACAGTAGCATTCAGATTCCACAGTAAAATTCAGTTTCGATAGTTAAGTTCAGAGTCAATAGTTTTTACCTCATCTGTTGTAGTCAGGCGGTTTTTGGTGATGTAAAATTTACATCTATTTTACATCATCTATTGGAGATGCTATTAGAATCCCACTTGAGATTGATGATGTCTGTCTTGTGCTGCTTCAACCTTGATGTCATATGGCTCACCGGAGTTGCTCCAACGACAGAACGATCCATCACAACAGAGCAGTGCCCTGGACGTTGTCTACAGATTCCTCAAATCTTCCTCCACACCTCTGACAGCCACCTCTACCTCAACTGCTTAAACGACCAACCCAATGATGCTGAGGTCTACACGGCTACGGCAAAGAGGTTGTACACTTGTTGCATCACTTATTACTATACATTCATGTCGATCCATTAGGGCTATTTTGATTCAAAGGAAAAACATAGCAATAGGGAATTTTCCAATTGCACTCTACTATTCAATTATTCATGCATTTTGTTGAAACGCATGAAGCAAAACATCCACCTGGACCTACTTTTCAAAATCCTATGCATGAAAACAAGACCAAGTGTATTAGTGGCAGAATAACATTCTAACTGTACACGCTTTCAGATGGTTTCACTTTATTTTGGCCATGTTTCTTTGCATTCCTCTCCTCTTCCAATTCCTGTAAACCAAACACCCAAGTTGACAAAAATCCTGTGTTTACAAATGCTCTGTTTACCATGTGCATTCCTATCCTATTCTGGTGTTTTTCCTATCCCTGCGTGTTTAGAATCATGCAAGCCAACTGAGCCCTTACAGAATTACTTCAGTGACAGGTAGGTGTCGAAGGGAACTTTGTGTGGTTTGTCTTGCTCCTGCCGCAACGCCGTCCACCTCACCTGAGCTGCTCCATCGATAGAAGCATCCACCAAAACAGACATCACGACTCCTGACCGTCTTTAGCCACCTCAGATCTCCTTCCCTGCCGCCGACACCCACCACAACGGCATCACCATCATCGACTGAGCAGATGAACCCGAGGAGTACATGGGTCCACAAGAGAGGTCGCACTCTTTTGTTTCTGCTTATGTTATGCATTGCTTAAAATTACCTGCTACTTTATCGTCTTGTTCAGCTCTTGCAACCAGAGTCAGGTCCAAATTAATGTTCAAACTTGAGTTCTAAATTAGTTGTGGGGCACATATCGAGGCAGCAATGAATAGTATGTCTGTCTAATATCTGGTTCACCTAGGGTATGCCTATGTTGTTCATCTTGGTTGGGAAACAAATAGTAAAGCAATCATCATCTGTCTTTTTATTAAATTAAAGCAATCATCAGCCTGCTATCATTATTTTTGGATCCATCCACTGGTTGTTACCATCACTCTAAATTTCTGCATGCTCTCCTTACATAATCTCACCATATTTTTTCGTATGCCTGTCAGATATTGTACACAGTCATGCTGAACATGTAGAGAAAAAGAGAAGAGTTTTGCGCGGCAATACAATGTCATGCAGACATCACTCCATGGTGGGTTCAATGGAAAACCCTCCCCACCCCTCTCTAGATTGTAATCCAGAGGAAGATATCTGTTCTGAGGCAGATTCAGACGCCGCTGACCACTCCTATTTACCCCCCAAGGTGTTTGCTCTAACTTGGCATGATGATGTTAGTCATATCATGCATATGTTGCCTTGCAGTGCCTACTTTTGACATCATATATGTCATCTACTTCGTTTAGACAGGTTCTGTAATACCACATGTTTAGTTTCTATATCATATATGGGAATTATGCAGTCTCACGTCTTTTAGCCAGCCATAATATATGCGAAATGTGCAATGCCATCCTGTTTAACCAGGCATCATATATTTGAATGATATCTTGCCCATCCTTTTCTTCATTACATTTCCATTTGTCGACAATGTTTGTACATTAAACTACTCTTCCTGTGAATCAGCCATTTGGGTGGGAGATGGAAAAATCTGGAGTGAAAACAAGGCCTTCAGAGAAGACAGTGCTACCTGTCGAAGCAGATCTCTTGTTGGGTCCCGATAGATCCTCAGAGATGGATTCAGAGACAGATGACTAGTCCTATTCCCCCACCGAGGTGTATGCTCTAACTTGGCACGGTTATACTGCTCATATCATGCATATGGTGTCTTGCATTGCATAGTTTAGACATCATATACACAATATTCAACACCATGTTCTTAGTTCAAACATCATATCGAATGCCCTCTGTTTAGCATATAAATCACATATGTGAATTAAATGATGTGATCCTGATTACTTAGATAACATGTAGGTGAATTATGTCATGCGATCTTGTTTAGTTATTCATCATATCTTTGAATTATGTTATGCTATGCTATCCAGTTTAGATAGACATCATATATGTGAAATTATGTCATGCTATCCGTTTTAGTTAAACAATATACATGTCAACTATTTCATGCCCTCTTTTTTCCACACTATCTATTGCATCTGTCTCTCATACAATGTCTGTACATTCAACTACGTTTCCTATTTATCAGCCATTTGAATTGGAGCGGGTGATGCCAGTATCTAGCGGACTAAAAACACGGTCTTCAAAAAAAACAGTGCTACCTCTTGGTGGAGATAGCACCCCGGTTGTACATGCACAAGAACCAGCCCTACCACACATAACCCAAACTCTTGCAGATTGTACCCCTACTGCGATGGACAGAGAACCAGCTTCACCCAATCTAACCCCAACCCCAGCCGATAGTAACCTAGTTCCTATTGACACAACACCATCTCCACCAGAGAGCTCCAAAACAAGAGCAGTTAGTAAGGCAGCTCTAGTGCCCAAAGGGCCTGTACTATCACGGCGAACTCCAACTCCACCAGTTAGTACGCCTATTCTTGTGGAGGAAGAACAACCAACTAGTCGTAGTATCGCATTTGATGTTTAAATCGTATGTGCGTATCTTCCCATCTTGGAAATATTATACTGAAGATGAAGGAAAATGCCAGTTGCAGGTGTTTGTCCAGGAGTTATGTGTAAGTAATGTTATTCATGGCAATTACTTTGCTTCGTCCCATACATCCTACCTCCATGATGGTTATAATAAAGCAAATTTTCCCATTTTTCTCTATAGAGAAGGACCAATTTGGAAACTCAGGATTAGGTAACCTGTGCTAATACCTCTGCTATCTTCAAGAATGCTTGGTGGCAGTATCGGAATTACCTGAAGAAAACGTACTTCACCGGCAAAGAAACTCATCAAATTCCCTTACGTTCTCCTGAGACACATTTACTGGACAATGACTCGGAACGCCTTGTTCTGTACTGGTGAGCTTATTTTCTATTTTTAAGTAGTATATTCTTGTGTCTTACTGTACTCCGTTCATGTAGAACAAGTGCCTAAACCTGAAGAACAACTGTTCTAATTTAAGATTCCATTGCTATCATAGTTCAAAAAAACGTTAGGTGTTAATTGTGCGTTTTGCCACCGCCTTGCGCTTTACTGACCTAAGCGCATGCTTATGCACAATTATGCACATATTAAGCGTAGTTATGCACAATGCGTTTTGCCAATGCCTAGAGCCTGGGCGCGCTTAAGCGCTCGTTTAGGCACGCCTTTTTTTAACTATGATTGCTTTGCTCCTGTATCACTGTATTTACTCATACAAACTTATTTTTAAATTGAAGGATCCGATCAAAACTCCAATGGCACAGCAGGTATGTTCACGCATGTTTCTTTAACAGGTTTGCTCTTATCAATAGCTCTGTTGATTTCAATTTCAATTGTGTATACAGTTGACTTTCATATCATGCACATTACTAGCATCACAACAAAGCCAACAGTGTTGTTGTACATGTAGACCCATGGTACCTATCTGAAATCTTGTTGTGTCGTGTAGTTTCCCACGCTTTGTATTCTTTCACTGCTGCTTTGTCTTGAACTGATATGATTTGAATCGTGTCTCTATTTTGATTTGGCAAGACAATGCAGTGACCATAGGACATAGATATATGTTTGTTTGATGCTTTTATTATGTACTAGTACTTGGCAATAGAAGACTTGGTAGTTTAATCCTGTCCACCTTACTCATGAACTGGTTCACCGAAATGAGTTTCATATACTAGTACATGCTAAACTTGTTATGTGTCTGCTTGTTTCTTCTTTTAGAATGCTGATAGAATATTGGGGAAGAGTGCCTTATTAAGAAATGGTAAAGGAAGTAATGCAGATAAGGTTCAGGATAGTGACACATCCTTGTAGGTCTTCAACAAAGCTGATAAAACAGCTAAGGAAGACTATCTTGAAGATAGCGAGACAACCCCAAAGTCCTGTCTTGGTTTAGTGTTCAAGTTACTGGCCACTACCGCTTGCACAAGCTATTCAAACTCACTGTCCGAATTAGTTCGGTTTCTTGAGTCTCAACTACAAGCTGAAAATCATCAATCAACTGTGCTGCGAGCCTGCGACAAGAAGCGGAAGGACTGCGGAAGTCCCTGGAGCATTCAGATGCATACTTTCTGGTGCAACAGCAAGCGTTGGAGGATTCTAGCGCCAAACAGGACAAAGCTAATAAGCTTGCTAAGCTTATTGCCAGCATGGTGGATACCCAGGATAACGTTTCTTGAGCTCTTCTCAAGTTGTTTTAGTTATCCTCTTGTTTTGCTGCCGCGTATATTTGCACTAGTGGCCAATTTTGACGGCCAGTGTATGTAATATGCTGCTTTGTTCCCTATATTTGCACTGGTGGCGAACTTTGATGCCCAGTGGATTTAATATGTGCAATAGTGGTAATAGGCTAGCGTTAATTGCTTGCTTATTTATTTCCTTATTGTCTTGTTTAGTTGTTTGCTTGTAGTCACTGCAGTTCTTTCTCTATGTTTTTCTAGTGGCCACAATAGCCTATTTTTGGTAACTAGGCCAAAATAATCATGGCAACACCCTTACTGTTGTAACAATGGGCCTCCTGTAGGCTGTATGTTCCATGGGCCTTCTTTTGGCTGTAGGATCCATTGGCCTTCTATACGGGCCATAGGATCCATTGGCCTTCTATACGGGCCTTAGAATTGATGGGACTTCTACGGGCCTTAGGACTCATGGGCTTTCTACGGGCCGTAGGGTCCATGGGCCTTCTACGGGCCGTACGATCCACTGGCCTTCTACGGGCCGTACGTTCCATGGGCCTCATACGGGCCATAGGATCCATGGGCCTTCTACGGGACGTATCGTCATTTCGCCAATCATGGGTCGTACTGTTCGTGGACCATAACGGGCCGTTAATAGGCCGTATTTGATAACTCTATGAAAACAGCCCAACGGGTTTTTTTTACAAGAAAACGGCCCAACGTATTAAAGGTCCACAAACGGGCCGACTGCAACGGCGGGCTGAATTTTGCCCACAAGCAGAAAATGACAGTAACAGGCTGTATGTAACCGAATGCTACAAATGAGCCCAAGAACAAATGGGCCCTGAGAAGGCCGAAAGATAACTTGGGCTGGAAACGGCCCAATGGAATAACGGGCCGTTAATGGGTATAAAGTGATACACTGTTCATTATGGGCCAGTTTCACAACGGGCCGTTAATGGGCGAAGAGTTACAAAGGGCCTCATATGGGCCAAAAGAAGTCATGGGCCACACATGGGCCACAAGTTAAAACAGGCTGGAATCATATTGGACAGCCCAGATGACGCTATACTGGGCCTAATTCGGAGAGGTCGTAACGGGCCCTGGGTTAGCGGGCTGTAAATGGGCTATATGCGAACAAGTCGTTAACATGCTTTTCGTGGGCCAGCCCGCCACCTTTTGACCAAGTCGAACGGGCCGGCCTTTTCACAGGAATGGGCCTCTGTTGGTCCGTGCCACGTGTTGCCGTATCATAGGTGCCTTCGGTCCAATGAGTGGATGAAATTTGTCCCAACGGTGAGCCGACACGTGTTTCCTCCAGCCAATGATGATTTTACACGTGCAAAATCCCCATTGGTCAGGGCTGTTAACGGGTTATCGGATCCAAACCGGACCTGATAGCTTAATGGTGTTCCGTTACGGTGGATGCCACGTGTCGGTCACCCTTGATGAAAGCACTTCTGTGACGCGCGATTTATCATCATGTAAGTGGACACTTCTGTTATGATAATTTTGGTAATGTCATGGAACACTTCTACGACAACACAGGCATGACTATCTTGATTCTGTCATAAAATCGTCATGGATGTACATGCATGACAAAAATGTGACCTACTGTGACAAACATGTATCATCACGGAAGTGTATTTTTTTGTAGTGAGATCTTGACGTAGTCTTGGGAACCCACTTGACCATGGCCTTAGGAGCTTCTTCAAATGAGTCAAACTCTTCTTGAAGCTTGTCCTTTCCTTTAGGTTGTGCTCTTGTGGTGGAAGATCATCTTGAGCTTGTGTTCCCTTGAAATAAGTGGGGTCATACTTCTCTTGTTGAGGAATAAACTTCGTCTTGGGGTATTGATCTTCATCCCACTCAACTCCATTGGCATTGAACTTTCATTCAAAACCAACACCGTGATTCTTCTGCTGCCTTCCATGCTTGCGTTACAATTTCCTCAAATTGCTTACTCCCAACAAGGATCTTATAAACACCTTTCTCTATAATTCCCTTCCATATAATATTTTCTTGCTCAAGTGTAACTTGGCAAAGAGAATCATTAGTGGAATCAAGAGAACTACTAGCAGCAACAATATTGGACTCAGCATGCTTATTGTTACTACTAGAGGAAGAATCTTTCTTGCTCTTATTGCTAGATTTTACTTGTGGCATATAAGTAGATAAGAGTAAATGCTTGGCAATGCAAGAAGAACTCTTCTTTTGAAGATCATCATTGATATCTTTCAGAAACCCATGCTTTTGCTCTATATTTAGCTTCTCAAAGCGTAGCTTCTCATGAGTTCTTAGGAGCTCTCTATGATCCTCTAGAGTTGTTACATGAGATAACTTAAGAGTGTTTAGTTCTTTAGTTAGATGCTCAATCTCCTTCATATCATTGTCATTCATTTCATCTTGGCTAGCATGATTGTTAGCAAGTTCATCATGGTTTCATCACTAGTGTTTTCAACAAGTAAATCATCATCTCCTAGCAAATCATATTCATCACTATTGAAGTCAAGATACTTGGGGTGTGATACCTTGGGGCCTTTAGCCATGAAGCATCTTCCAATTCCTTCATTTGGTGAGTCAAATATGTCGTAGGAGTTGGTTGACACAAGTGCAAGACCGGCAACACTTCCATCTTGAGTATATTCCGAGTCGGAGTAATAGCTTCTCTCGGAGTAGTTGTCGGAGTCGGAAACGGAGACCCTTTAACCAACATGAGCTTGATGTCTTTGTCTTTTGTAGCTCTTTGATGACTTGTCCTTCCTTTCTGAATCCTTGATTCTACGAGAGGGTCTTCGTTCATAATGATCATCTCTACTCCTTCTCTCTCTTGGAGGTGATTCATCTCTTCTACTCCTCCTTTTAGGTGAGTCTTCTCTTTTCTTGTAGGGAGCCGTACACTAATTGGAATAGTGTCTGGGTCTTCCCCAATTGTAGCAATTTCGATCACGACTAGAAGATCTTTTGTCATTGTAGGACCTTGACTTGCAACTTCTCTCTTTGCTTCTATTCTTGTAGAATTTGTTGAAGTTCTTCACCATTAAGCTCAATTATTCATTCGAGACTAGCTTGTCACTTGATGTTGTAGGAGCATCACTTGAAGCTCTGTAAGCACCACTTGACTTGTTGTGGAGCTCATCCTTATCCTTGAGTGACATCTCATGAGCAAAAATTCTACCAATGACTTTCGTTGGCTTGAGATCTTTTTAGTTCGGCATCATTTGGAGCACACGGTATCATATTTTCCATCCAAGGCTCTAAGGATCTTCTTGATGATGAATTTTTCGGTCATCTCTTCACTTCCTAAGCTGGCAATCTCATTTGTGATAAGAGCAAGCCTAGATTACATTTCGGCGACTCCTTCATATTCCTTCATTTTGAACTTGTCAAGTTGACTTTGGACCACACCCAACTTGGATTCCTTGACGGACTCGATACCTTTGTGCACATCAACCAAAGTATCCCAAATTTCCTTTGCATTCTCAAGGCGGCTGATTTTGTTGAATTCTTTGGGGCACAATCCATTGAAGAGAATATCACAAGCTTGAGCATTGTACTGCAACATATTTAATTCATCCGCGATGGCTTCACGGTCCGGTTCTTTTCCATCCTCGAAGTATTCACCTTGCAAGCCAATATGAACAAGAACCCAAATGGTGGGGTTATGACCAAGACTATGCATTTTCATTTTATGCTTCCGACTAGAAGAATTAGTACCATCAAAGTAAGAAGACAAGGGATGGGGGTAGGGGGTCCCGAACTGTGCGTCTAGGCGGATGGTAACAGGAGACAAGGGACACGATGTTTTTACCCAGGTTCGGGCCCTCTCGATGGAAGTAAAACCCTACTCCTGCTTGATTAATATTGATGATATGGGTAGTACAAGAGTAGATCTACCACGAGATCGGAGTGGCTAAACCCTAGAAGCTAGCCTATGGTATGATTGTTGTTCGTCCTACGGACTAAAACTCTCCGATTTATATAGACACCGGAGAGGGCTAGGGTTACACAGAGTCGATTACAATGGGAGGAGATCTTCATATAGTATCGCCAAGCTTTCCTTCCACGCCAAGGAAAGTCCCATCCGGACACGGGACGGAGTCTTCAATCTTGTATCTTCATAGTTCGGGAGTCTGGCCAAAGGTCTTAGTCTGGCCATCCGGACACCCCCTAATCCAGGACTCCCTCAATAGCCCCTGAACCAGGCTTCAATGACGACGAGTCCGGCACGCAAGTTGTCTTCGGCATTGCAAGGCGGGTTCCTCCTCCGAATATTTCATAGGAGATGTTGAACACCAGGGTAGTGTCCGGCTCTGCAAAATAAGTTCCACATTCCATCATAGAGAGAATAATATTTGTATCAATCGGATCTGCTGACGTATTCCGCAGCATGACATCATGCCACGGCCAGGCTTTTATTCATTTTATTGTTCCACTTCAGCGCGTTTAGTGAGGCGGTTTCCTTGGCACGTCTTGTCAAAGCAGAGTTCGTGTCCCCTTATTCCGGGATTCTCATCAATACAGGCGTGGGTAACCCAACCGCGCCATTAACCGCGGCGCTTGCGAGATAAGCGAGTTTTATTAGGCCAGTGGGGGGCTCGTAGTTTTGGCCACCCATATAAGGGGATAAGAATCTGCCCTTTCCATTCACGCCTTCTTCCTCCTCTGCTTATCCGTCCCTGCGTGCTCGAGCTCCAGCGCCCAAGCCCGCACTTCCCACCTCAACCTTCTCCATCCATGTCCGGAGCGGGAGGTAGATGGATGGCCTCCTCCGTTACAGAGGGGAAAATCAAGAAACTGAGGAAGGCCGGATACTTGTCTAACGACATTGCGCACCGGCTTCCAGATGTGGGGCAACTCATCCCCACCCCTAGGGCCCATGAGAGGGTTTTTTTTTCTTCCCCATTTCCTCCGCGGACTGGGTTTTCCTCTTCACCCGTTCGTCCGGGGCTCATGTTCTACTACGGCCTGGACTTCCACGATCTGGCCCCGAACTTCATCCTCAATATCTCGGCGTTCATCGTCGTGTCTGAGGCCTTCTTCCGCATCCAGCCCCACTTTGGTCTATGGCTGAAAATCTTCAGCATCAAGCTGATGGTTGTGAAAGGCCGACAAGCGGAATGCGGAGGTTCCATGGTGGGCAAGATAGCCAACGTCACCTGGCTTGAGGGTGCCTTCGTGGAAACCATCAAAGGGTGGCAATTGGGGTGGTTTTATATCACCGAGCCGCGTGACCCGAAGTGGGTGGTGGCCCCCGAATTTCGATCCGGCTTCCCCACCCGGCTCACATCTTGGAAAGAGACGGGCATGTCATGGGGCAATCCGGAAGAGGTGACCGGACTTCAAACCTGCGTCCGAGACCTGGTGACCAAGAAGGTCAAGCTTGTCAACGTGGTCCAGGTCATGCTCTTCCGCCGGATCCTCCCGTGTCAACGACAGGACTTCAATTTGTGGGAATTTGACCCGGCCCAGCACCAGACTCTATCCTGGCTCTTAGAAACGAAGCACGAGGATGCCTGGAAGGTGCTTTTCAAGAGTTCCGAGGTCTCCCCTCCCGTCACCGAGGATCGCAGATTCTACACCAAACGTCAAGCCTCCTAAGTAAGCTTACATTTAGTCCCTTACGGGATACCCGAATCTCATAGTGTGACTTCATGTGGGATCTAAACTCCCGTTCGTTTGACAGGACTGGAAGAGGACATCCGGACAGTTTGATTGTCCGACTCCTTTGCCCGAAGGCCCAGCAGACGCGCAATTAGCAAAGCTACTGGTGTCGGCACCTCACGTGGTGCCGGGGAAGAAGGCCAAGGAGAAGGCCACGGGGACCCGAAAGAGTTCCCGGTGTCCGGGGGCGTCAGATTTGCCCGACAACCCCAACGCTCCCTCTGACTCCGAAGATGAGGAGGAGGAAGAAGAAGGAGAAGCCTCTCCCCCTCCAACGGGGGGAGGCACGAAAAGAAAGGCCGCCCCAACTGGGGAAGCTGGAGGGTCCAAGAAGGGGAAGTCCGTTCTGCCGGACTACGCCCCCGACGCCGAAGACGGCGAGGGGGAATGGCCATCCAGGGTCAAGCCCCTAGCAACATCGTAAGTGTCCGGCTACCCGAACTACTTATGGTGCTCCTCTAGTATTTGATAGCTCCTCATGCCGAATTTTAACAATGCAGCCCGCCCATAGCTCAGCTCGATGATTCGACGAGCGGCTCCTTGGGCTCGTCGGACGTGAATAGCGCTTCACTTCCGACGGCCTCCTCCCCTCTCCCTACGGACGACGCCGAGGTGGAGTCCAAGAGGGGACTAAACTAGGAGGAGGTGGTTTTGGAGGCTCCGCAAGGCGACCTCCCGAACTCCAGGCCCAAAGGGGACGAAGCCCCGGAGTGATCCAAGTCCGGCCCAGGGTCAGACACTGCTCCGGAACCATCAACGGTTCCAGGGTCCAACAGGCGGCGCCTTCATAAGAAGGGCAAGCCTACGACGCCGGTGACCTCCGTCCATCCGGAGGTGCCGGACAATTTGCTGGAGGCGCTTAACGGCGCCTCCATCGACGAGGAACACCGCACTGTTGTGAGTGCGGTGATTCAGAAGGTTCAGTCCGCCAAGAGCGGGCTGACGGAAGCCTGTTCAAGCCTGTTAACGGGCTTTGAGGTATGTGTTCGAAAACATATATATAAAAAATAGTACCGCATAGACAGTAGCCCCTGATGCTCAGTTCGGTGTTCGGAAAGAAAAGCCGAACTAAGGATCTCAAAAGATATACGCAGGAGTCTAATAGAAATATCTCAATATGGGAATGCAGGCTGCGCTGCTGACCTCTGCCGCACTGACTGCGGAGGTCAATGCCTTGAAGGAAAGCCTCGAGTGGTCCGAGAGCGAGCTCGGCCGTGCCAAGAAGCAGCTCGAGGATAAAGAGGGTACATAGTACCTCCTGTAAATGTATATAGCAATACTTGGTTGCATAATAATAGCAGGACCAACGTTAATGTTGCAGGAGCCACGACCGAGGTGGCGACCCTGAAAGAGGCAGTCTGAAGGCCAAAAAGAGTGTGGCCTTGGAGCGCACCGAGCGAGAGAAGCAGGAGGTGCGGGTGGCGGAGGTGCGGCAAGAGCTCCAGGCTCTCGTGGAAAAACACGAGAGTTTGGAGCGTGACTCGAAGACTCGAGAGTCCGAGCTTGCCTTAGCTCTTGAGAGTGCCAAGACCGCTAAGGCCGGAGCCCAGAAGGCCCTTCAGGAGATCGAGGCGATGAAGAAGATAGCGGCGGGTAAGGAATTCTTTATGCAAAGCAAAAATATAAAAGTTAATTATCTGCTACTTACCCGAATCCGGAGCTCTCCAGGAGCGTTCGCCGATCTGCCCCGTAGTGTGTATGATGCCGCCGCATACTACCGAGCCGAAGAGGGGAGCTCGGCGGAAAAAGTGTTCTGGTCTCAGTATGCTGAGGCCGAACAGCCGGTGCCCCTGAGCGACCAGCTGAAGCAGCTGGTCGAGCTCCACAAGGTGGCCGAACAGGCCATGAAGTGCCTCATAGCTCGGCTGTGGCCTGGAGAATTCATGCCTGGGAGCTACTTCGATCTGGTGCGGCGGCTGGTGGATGCGTGTCCGTGGATTGAGGTCGTCAAGCGCTCCGTTTGTATTGAAGGTGCCCGTCGGGCCCTTGCCCGTGCTAAGGTGCACTGGGGCAAGCTAGACACGGAGAAGCTGTTGATGGACGCGCCACCAGTGGGCAAGGAGTATCGTACGCCCGAGATGTATTATAATGGCGTTCTGAAGGGTGCCCGCCGCATAGCGGATGAGTGCTCCAAAGATGTAATTTTTGAGTAAACTCGCATTTGTTATCCTGTACACTGAAGCTTTGTTCATATGCGTTAAGCAACGCTTGTTGATTTAAAATATTACCTTCTGTGCGGCCGTTTATCAAAATCTGAGAGATGCAAGTCGTCGGCTTCGACCACCATGCCACGAGTGCTGGGGTGTTCGGGATAAACCTGAGCGCTCTTGTTCCCATTCTTGGGTCCATCTAGGGAGGCGTTCAGCACAACGAACCAGGCCGTCGGACTTATAATGCTTTGTCACTCTCACTTAGCCATAGAATTCTATAATTTTAAATTTCGGCGAAGCCCCTAGTATTCGGAAGACCGAGTTCGGGGCGCTATCCACGCCTAGGCCGGATAAGTCCGGTTCCTCACTCTAAGCGGCATAAGTCTTTAAGGACTCGAAAAAACCTTGCGAACAGCGACCGACCTCTCACGCTATCATGACAGTCAGTTTTAGCTTTCTCTACTGAGGTGTTAACCCAACTCAACTTGGGCACAATCGCAGTAGTTCTCCCAGTGCTACCTTAGCCAACAATGCGGAACGTAAAGTACCAAAACATGGGAGCCGGGAAAACCCAACTATTGACCAAAGACATGATTCGGAGCCGATGCATATAGTGCTATAAGTTCGGGGTGCCGCACTCGTTAGAGTGTTCGGTCTTCTCACACCATGTTATGGGGTGTTGTAAGCCCCTGGTGTATTATCTGTACCAAAGTGTATGGTTGCAGAATGTCATGACTGAACATATTTGTATATAAAAATAGATAAGTACAATAATAGGTAAGAGCTATATATTGTTTATTAAAAAAGGGCTGCTGTGAAAGCAGAACGATACAAAAAGTGCGGTAAGCAAGAGATGGGAGCATTTGACATATTCCCCTCCAGGGGCAAGCTGCGGGATTGTAAGAGAAACAGGTATTAAACTCATTATAGAGACCACCTGGACTTTTGATGTGGCTTGCTTTGTATTGCCGGACAGGCCTTCTGAATAGTTGGGTCCTGAAAGTGTGTGAAAAGGAAAACGGCGAAATAGGGAGCCCCCTGGTGCAGTTGAGCCGCATTCTGGGCGTGCCGTTGTTGTGCCCCTCCCCTTATGCCCATGGTATTTCTAAGGCGTAATTATGTACGCGTGGTACCAGTATCGCCGTATGGCGGGGGCTGGGGTTGGGGCCGCACTGTTATGCTTGCTCGGAACATGCCAGCCGGATTTGTTGTAGGTTACTTCGGGCTCGCTTGACGTTGTCCGGATGTTTGGCTGCTGGATTGGAGAACTGCCTTGAGAGGCTACTCTGTACTTCTGCCGCCAGGGCCGCCGTGTGCTCCTCCGTTCGGAGAGAGCGTTCAGTGTTTCCGTTTACCGTGATGACTCCGCGAGGTCCTGGCATCTTGAGCTTGAGATAGGCGTAGTGCGGCACCGCATTGAATTTTGCGAATGCGGTTCATCCGAGCAGGGCGTGATAGCCGTTGCGGAATGGGACTATGTCGAAGATTAACTCCTCGCTCCAGAAATTATTCGGGGATCCGAAGACCACCTCGAGTGTGACCGAGCCTGTACAGCTGGCTTCTACCCCTGGTATGACACCTTTGAAGGTTGTCTTTGTGGGTTTAATCCTTGAAGGATCGATGCCCATTTTTCGTATTGTGTCCTGGTAAAGCAGGTTCAGGCTACTGTCGCCGTCCATTAGGACTCTGGTAAGGTGAAATCCGTCGATAATTGGATCGAGGACCAGTGCGGCGAATCCGCCGTGACGGATGCTGGTGGGATGGTCCCTTCGATCGAAGGTGATTGGGCAGGAGGACCATGGGTTAAACTTTGGGGCGACTAGCTCCAGCGCATAGACGTCCTTGAGAGCACGCTTCCGCTCCCTTTTGGGGATGTGGGTTGCGTATATCATATTCACCGTCCGAACTTGCGGGGGAAATCCCTTTTGTCCTTTGTTGTTCGGCGGCCGGGGCCCCTCCTCGTCATCGCTATGTAGCCCCTTGTCTCTGGTCTTGGCACTTAACTTGCCTGCCTGCTTGAACACCCAACAATCCCTGTTGGTGTGATTGGATGGTTGTTCGGGGGAGCCTTGTATCTGGCACGAGCGATCGACTATCCGGTCTAAGCTGGACGGGCCCTGAGGGTTTCTTTTGAATGGCTTCTTCCGCTGACCCGGTTTAGAGCCTCTGAATCCGGCATTGACTGCCGTATCTTCAATATTGTCACTGTTAATGCGGCGCTTATGCTTGTTGCGACGTGACCTGCCGTTGTTATCCTTGGTATCCGAATTGTCGGGGCTCTTGGTTATGTTATTGCTACGAGCTAGCCAGCTGTCTTCTCCCACGCAGAAGCGGGTCATGAGTGTCGTGAGGGCTGCCATAGACTTCGGCTTTTCCTGTCCTAGGTGTCGGGCAAGCCATTCGTCTCGGATGTTGTGCCTGAAGGTTGTAAGGCCCTCGGCGTCCGGACAATCGACTATTTGGTTTTTCTTGGTTAGGAACCGTGTCCAGAATTGTCTGGCCGATTCCTCTGGCTGTTGGATTCTGTGGCTTAGGTCATCGGCGTCTGATGGTCGCACATACGTGCCCTGGAAGTTGTCAAGGAATGCGGATTCCAGGTCCTCCCAACAACTAATTGACTCTGCTGGCAGGTTGTTAAGCCAGTGTCGAGCTGGTCCTTTAAGCTTGAGCGGGAGGTATTTGATGGCGTGCAGATCATCACCATGGGCCATGTGGATATGAAGGAGATAATCCTCGATCCATACCGCAGGATCTATTGTGCCATCGTATGATTCGATGTTTACGGGTTTGAAGCCCTCGGAGATTTGATGATCCATTACTTCATCAGTGAAGCATAGTGGGTGTGCGGCGCCCCTGTACTGGGCTATATCACGACGCAACTCGAATGAGCTTGGTCTGTGGTGTTCGGCCGGGCCATACTTATTGTGTCCGGCATGACGGCTAGCGTCACGTGAAGCGGGGCGCCCATGCGATCCGTAGATCGATCTTGTTTGCCTTGCCTTATTCTCCAAGATGTCCCGCAGGTCTGTTGCGTCTCCCCGTACTCTGGTATGTTTTGAGCGGTGTCGGGGTGCGGCTTGGGTTGAGGGCCGGAAGGCCTCTCTATCGCGGCCACGGGGTGGCCGATCGGGCGCATCGTACGCTGGTGATGTAGGTTTAGTTGCTTCCTCCTCAAGTTGGGGTAGCATCCTGCGCTTTGGGTTGCTCTTGGATGGGCGTTCTAGTTTATACTCCGCCAGGACTTCGGTCCATCTGTCGGCTAGCAAGTCTTGGTCAGCTCTAAGCTGCTACTGTTTCTTCTTGAGGCTGCTTGCGTGGCTATGAGCCTGCGTTTGAAACGCTCTTGTTCGACGGGATCCTCTGGCACGGCAAATTCGTCGTCGTCGAGGCTTGCCTCGTCTTCGTAGGGAGGCATGTAATTGTCGTCCTCATCCTCGGCCACTCTCTCATGAGGACTGGCTCCTTCGTCCTCCTGCACTGAATCCTGCTGGAGGGGGTTGTCTTCGGCACTGTCCGGCGTGTTGTTATCTCCGGTGCCGGAATTGCCGTTTTTGCTCGGGACTTAGAGCGGCGCCGCTGACGTTGGTGCTTGGGTTGCTTCTTGGAGGGGTCATCCTCTGTTTTCTCCTCGCCATCCCCCGCTTTAGGGGTGTCGACCATGTATATGTCATACGACGAGGTGGCTTTCCAGTTCCCTATAGGTGCTGGTTCTTGATCGTCTCCTTCATCGGCGTCCATGTCGTCGATGTCTTCGGAGTCAAAGTCGAGCATGTTGGTTAAATCGTCGAGAGTGGCTACGAAGTGGGTGGTGGGTGGGCTACGAATTTCTTCATCGTCTGTATCCCAACCGTGTCGGCCGTAGTCCGGCCAGGGCTCTCCTGACAAAGAGAGAGACTTTAACGAATTCAGGATATTTCCGAAAGACGAGTGCTGAAAGACATCCGCGGTGGTGAACTCCATGACCGGAGCCCAATCGGGCTTAATCGGAAGAGGTGCGGGATTTACGGAGTCCGGATCGGAGTCCAGCACCTTGGAGTCACGGGCCTTGCGAGGGACTAGGCTGGTATCCGGCTCTATCGCCGTAGGGGTTGTAGCTTCTAGGGCGGTGTCCAACCGTCCGTCCCCGACTGGCGCAGCGGGCTCCGAGCTAATGGTCGGAGCGGACACCTGAGCGGCGCTCTGGGTGTTGTCCGATGATAGAGCTAAATCATGCCCATCGTGATAGTGCGGCGCGCTCGGCCGTGGCTCGAATCCGTCAAAGATCAAGTCCCCGCGGATGTCGGTCGTGTAGTTTAAGCTTCCAAACCTGACCTGGTGGCCAGGGGCGTAGCTTTTGATCTGCTCTAGATGGCCGAACGAGTCGGCCCATAGTGCGAAGCCGCCGAATATGAAGATCTATCCGGGGAGAAAAGTCTCATCCTGGACCGCATCGCGATTGACGAGCGAAGAAGCCATCGGGCCTCAAGGCGGCGACACAGAGGAACTCTCAATGAAAGCACCAATGTCGGTGTCAAAATAAGAAGAAAAGGGATGGGGGTAGGGGGTCCCGAACTGTGCGTCTAGGCGGATGGTAACAGGAGACAAGGGACACGATGTTTTTACCCAGGTTCGGGCCCTCTCGATGGAGGTAAAACCCTACTCCTGCTTGATTAATATTGATGATATGGGTAGTACAAGAGTAGATCTACCACGAGATCGGAGTGGCTAAACCCTAGAAGCTAACCTATGGTATGATTGTTGTTCGTCCTACGGACTAAAACTCTCCGATTTATATAGACATCGGAGAGGGCTAGGGTTACACAGAGTCGGTTACAATGGGAGGAGATCTTCATATCGTATCGCCAAGCTTGCCTTCCACGCCAAGGAAAGTCCCATCCGGACACGGGATGGAGTCTTCAATCTTGTATCTTCCTAGTTCGGGAGTCCGGCCAAAGGTCTTAGTCCGTCCATCCGGACACCCCCTAATCCAGGACTCCCTCAACCTCTATAGTGGTAATTTCCCTCGCTAGACACCATACTCTCCTAGGTTGTGAAACCAAGGCTAGGATCACCAAAGCTATGGAAATCAATGCAAATGGAGACCAAAGCTCTGATACCACTTGTAGGACCGAAAGTAGGTCTAGAGGGGGGTGCTAGGACTACTTAATCAATTAAAAACCTATCATTTCCCAATTTTAGTTGTGGGAAGATTTTATCTATTTGCACAAGTCAATCAATCAACCTACACATGCAATTCTAAGAGTATTGCAACTGAATGTAACACATTGCATATGAAGGTAAAAGGAAGGGTTTCGAGAAGGCAAACGCAATGTAGACATGGAGATTTTTGGTGCGGTTTTGATAGGTGGTGCTATCATACGTCGACATTGATGGAGACTTCAACCCACGACGGGTAACGGCTACGCGAGTCCATAGAGGGTGCCACCAACGAAGGGTCCATGAAGAAGCAACCTTGTCTATCCCATCATGGCCATCGCCCATGAAGGACTTGCCTCACTCCGGTAGATCTTCATGAAGTAGGCGATCTCCTTGCCCTTATGAACTTCTTGGTTCAACTCCACAACATGTCGGAGGCTCCCAAGCGACACCTAACCAATCTAGGAGACACCACTCTCTGAAAGGTAATAGACAGTGTGTTGATGATGAACTCCTTGCTCTTGTGCTTCAAATGATAGTCTCCCTTTCGGTGTCAAAACCGGCGGATCTCGAGTAGGGGGTCCCGAACTGTGCGTCTAGGCGGATGGTAATAGGAGACAAGGGACACGATGTTTTTACCCAGGTTCGGGCCCTCTTGATGGAGGTAAAACCCTACTCCTGCTTGATTAATATTGATGGTATGGGTAGTACAAGACTTGATCTACCACGAGATTAGAGAGGCTAAACCCTAGAAGCTAGCCTATGGTATGATTGTTGTTCGTCCTACGGACTAAAATCCTCCGGTTTATATAGACGCCGGAGAGGGCTAGGGTTACACAGAGTCGGTTACAATGGGAGGAGATCTACATATCTGTATTGCCAAGCTTGCCTTCCATGCCAAGGAAAGTCTCATCCGGACACGGGACGAATTCTTCAATCTTGTATCTTCATAGTCCAGGAGTCCGGCCAAAGGTCATAGTCCGGCAATCCGGACACCCCCTAATCCAGGACTCCCTCAGTAGCCCCTGAACCAGGCTTCAATGACGACGAGTCTGGCGTGCAAATTGTCTTTGGCATTGCAAGGCGGGTTCCTCCTCCGAATACTTCATAGAAGATGTTTGAACACAAGGATAGTGTACGGCTCTGCAAAAAAGTCCCACATACCACCGTAGAGAGAATAATATTTGTACAAATCTAATCTGCTGATGTACTCTGTAGCGTGACATCATGCCACAGCCTAGCCTTTATTCGAATCGTTTTACTGTCCCACCTCAGCGCGTTTAGCGAGGCGGTTTCCTTGGCACGTCTTGTCAAAGCAGAGATCATGTCCCCTTATTCAGGGATTCTCATCAATACGGGCGTGGGTAACCCAACCGTGCCATTAATCACGGCGCTTGGTATATAAGCGAGTTTTACTAGGCTGGTGGGGGCAGATAGCTTCGGCCACCCATATAAGGGGATAAGGATCCACCGTTTCCATCTACGCCTTCCTTCTCCTTCGCTTATCCATCCATGTGCACTCGAGCTCCAGCGCCCAAGTCCGCACTCCCCACATCGACCTTCTCCGACCATGTCCGGAGCGGGAGGCAGGTGGATGGCCTCCTCCATCACGGAGGGGCAAATCAAAAAGCTGAGGAAAGCTGGATATTTGTCCAACGACATCGCGCACCGGCTCCCAAATGAGGGGAAGCTCACCCCACCCCCAGGCCCCGTGAGAGGGTCGTGTTTCTCCCCCATTTCCTTCGCGTACTGGGCTTTCCTCTTCATCCGTTTGTCCGGGGGCTCATGTTCTACTACGGCCTGGATTTCCACGATCTGGCCCCGAACTTCATCCTCAACATCTCGGCGTTTATCGTTGTGTGCGAGGTCTTCCTCCGCATCCAGCCCCACTTTGGCTTATGGCTGAAGACCTTCAATGTCAAGCCGAAGGTTGTGGGCGACCGGCAAGCGGAGTGCGGAGGCGCCATGGTGGGCAAGATGGCCAACTTCACATGGCTCGAGGGCTCCTTTGTGGAAACCATCGAAGGGTGGCAATCGGGGTGGTTCTACATCACCGAGCCGCGTGACCCTGAATGGGCAGCGGCCCCCGAGTTCCGATCTGGCATCCCCACACGGCTCACCTCATGGAAAGAGATGGGCCTGTCATGGGGTAATCCAAAATAGGCGACCGGACTCCAAACCTGCGTCCAAAATCTGATGGACAAGAAGGTTAAACTCCTCAACGTAGTCCAGGTCATGCTCTTCCGCCGGATCCTCCCGTGTCAACGGCAGGCTTTTAATCTGTGGGAATTTGACCCGGCCTAGCACCAAACTTTGTCCAGGCTCTTCGACACAACGCACGAAGATGCTTGGAAGGTGCTTTTCAAGAGCTCCGAGGTCCACCCTCCCACTACCGAGGATCGTGGATTTTGCACGAAGCGCCAAGCCAGCGCAGTAAGTTTAGTTTACCCTTTACAGGGTACTTGTTTTTCATAGTTTGACTCTATGCGGGATCTAAACTCCCATTCCTTTAACAGGACTGGCAGAAGAAGGCCGGACAGATCGACTGTCCGGCTCCCTTGCCCGAAGGCCCAGCAGACGCCCGCTTGACGAAGCTGCTGGTCTCGGCACCTCATGTGGTGCCAGAGAACAAGGCCAAGAAGAAGGCCACGAGGACTCGAAGGAGCTCCCAGCGCCTGGTGGTGTCGGACTCATTGCCCGACGACCCCAAAGCGCACTCCTCCTCCGAAGACGAGAAGGAGGAAGAAGAAGCCTCTCCCCCTCCAGCGGCGGGAGGAAAGAAAAGGAAGGCTGCCCCGACTAGGGAGGCCGGAGGGTCCAAGAAGGGGAAGACCCTTCTCCCGGACTACGCCTTCGACGCCAAAGTCGGGGGAGAGGAGTGGCCATCCAGGGCCAAGCCCCTAGCAAAATCGTAAGTATCCGGATACCAGAATAACTCACAGCATTCCTTTATTGCACAGTACCTTCTGACGTTGAATATAATCATGCAGTCTGCCCAAGGCTCAGCTCGACGATTCGTCGAGCGGCTCCCTGGATTCGTCGGATATGAACAGTCTTTCACTCCCAACGGCTACCTCCCCCCGCCCTACGGACGAAGCCGAGGTGGAGTCCCAAAAGGGGCTAAGCCAGGAGGAGGTGGTCCTGGAGGCGCAGCAAGACGACCTCCCGGACTCCAGGCCCAAAGGGGATAAAATCCCGGAGGGATCTAAGTCCGGCCCTGGGCCGGACACCGCGCCGGAACCTTTAGTGGTTCCGGAATCCGGCAAACGGCCCCCTCACAAGAAGGGCAAGCCTACGACCCGGCGGCCTCCGTCCAACCGGAGACGCCAGACAATTTGCTGGAGGTGCTTGACAGCACCTCCATCGACGAGGAACGCCGCACTGTTATGAGTGCGGTGATCCAGAAGGTTGAGTCCGCCAAGAGCGGGCTGACAGAAGCCTGTGCTAGCCTTCTAACAGGCTTCAAGGTATGTATTTAAAACATGTAAAAATGTTACCGCATAGACAGTAGCCCCTGATGCTCAGTTTGGTGTTCGGAAAGAAAAGCCGGACTGAGGATCTAAAAAGATATACGCGGGAGTCTAACATAAAAATGTCAATATGGGAATGTAGGTCGCGCTGCTGACCTCTGCCGCACTGACTGCGGAGGTTGATGCATTGAAGCAGAGCCTCGAGCGGTCCGAGAACGAGCTCGGCCTTGCTAAGAAGCAGCTCGAGGAAAAGGAAGGTAGGTAGTACCTTATGTAAGTGTATATAAAAATGTCTAGTTGCAAATATTGACAGGACCAACGTGAATGTGCCAGGGGCCACAACCGAGGTGGAGACCCTAAAGGAAGCGTTGTCCAAGGCCGAAGATAATACAGCCATGGAGCGCACCGAGCGAGAGAAACAAGAGGCGCCGGTGGCGGAGGTGCGGCAAGAGCTCGATGCTCTTGTGAAAAAACACGAGAGTTTAGAGCTTGACTCAAAGACGCGAGAGTCCGAGCTTGCCTCGGCACTTGAAAGTGCCAAATCTGCCAAGGCCGAAGCCCAAAAAGCCCTCCAGGAGATTGAGGCGATGAAAAAGATAGCGGCGGGTAAGGCATTCTTTATGCAAAGCAAGCATGTGAAAGTGAATTACATGTTACTTACCCGAATCCGGAGCTCTCCAGGAGCATTCGCAGATCTGCCCTGCAGTGTGTCCGACGCCGCCGCATTCTACCAAGCTGAAGAAGGGAGCTCTACGGAGAAGGTGTTCTGGTCCCAGTATGCTGAGGCCGGACACTCAGTGCCCTTGAGCGACCAGCTGAAGAAGCTGGTCGAGCTCCATAAGGTGGCCGAACAGGCCATGAAGGGCCTTATAGGCCGGCTGTGGCCTGGGGAGGTCCTGCCTGAGAGCTACTTTGGGTTGGTGAGGCGGCTGGTGGATGCCTGTCCATGGCTTGAAGTCATCAAGCGCTCCATATGCATCGAAGGCGCCCGTGGGGCCCTTGCCCGTGCTAAAGTGCACTAGGGCAAGCTAGATGTTGAGATGCCGGTGACTGAAGGACCACCGAAGGGGAAGGAGCATCGCAGGCCTCAGATGTACTATGAGGGTGTCCTGAAGGGTGCCCGCCTTGTGGCGAACGAATGTTCCAAGGATTTAATTTTTGAGTATACTCGCTCGTGTTTTTATCCTATGCGCTGAAAACTTGTTCATATGCGCTAAGCAACGCTTTTTGAATTTAAAATATTACCTTCTGTGCGGCCGTTTATTAAATCTAAGAGATGCAAGTCGTCGGCTTCTACCCCCATGCCACGAGTGCTGGGGTGTTCGGGATAAACCTGAGCGCTCTTGTTCCCATTCTTGGGTCCTTCGAGGGAGGCGCTCAGCACAACGAACAAGGCAATCGGACTTATAATGCTTTATCACTCTCACTTAGCCATAGAATTTTATAATTTTAAATTTCGGTGAAGCCCCTAGTATTCGAAAGACCGAGTTCGGGGCGTTATCCACGCCTAGGCCGGACAAAGCTAGCTCCTCGCTCTAAGCGTCATAAGTCTTTAAGGACTCGAAAAAACCTCTCGAACAGCGACTGGCTCTCGCCCTATCATGACGGTCAGTTTTAGCTTTCTCTACTGAGGTGTTAACCTAGCTCAACTGGGGCACAATCGCAGTAGTTCTCCCAGCGCTACCTTAGCCGATATAGCGGATCGTAAGGTACCAAAACATGGGAGCCGGGCAAACCCAACTATTGGCCCAAGACATGATTCAGAGCCGATGCATATAATGCTATAAGTTTGGGGTGCCGCACTCGTGAGAGTGTTCGGTCTTCTCACACCGTATTCTCGGGTACTTAAGCCCATGGTGTTTTGGCCGTACCAAAGTGTACAGTTGCATAATGTCATAACTGAACATATGTAAAAAATGAATGCAATAATAAACAAGAGCTATGTATTGTTTATTAAAGGGCTGCTATGAAATCAGGACGATACAAATAGTGCGATAAGCAAGAGATGGGATTTTTTGACATGTCCCCCACTAAGGGCGAGCTGCAAGACTTTAAGTAAAACAGGTATTTAGCTCGTTATAGAGACCACCTGGACGTTTGACGTGGCTTGTTGTCTCCCTGGCTGTTGCATCGTGTGTTCGGCGATTGTACTGCCGGACAGGCCTTCCGAATAGTGGAGTCCTGAAAGTAAAAAATAAGAAATGGCAAAATTGGGAGCCCCTAGTGCGGTTGAGCCCTATTCTGGGCATGTCGTGGTTGTGCCCCTCCCCTTATGCCCATGGTATTTCCAGAGCATAATTATGTACGCGTGGTACTGGTTTCGCAATCTCGCGAGGGCTGGGGTTGGGTCCGCACTGCTGTGGTTGCTCGGAACGTGCCATACGATCTTGTTGTAGGTTACTTCGGGCGCGCTTGACGTTTTCCGGACGTTTAACAGCCAGACTGGAGAGTTGCCTTGAGAGGCTGCTTTGTACTTCTACTGCCAGGGCCGCCGTGTGCTCCTCTGTTCGAAGAGAGCGTTAGGTGTTTCCATTGACCGTAATGACTCCTCGAGGGCTTGGCATCTTGAGCTTGAGATATGCATAGTGCGGCACCGCATTGAACTTTGCAAATGCGGTTCGCCCGAGCAGGGCGTGATAGCCACTGCGGAACGGGACTACGTCGAAGATTAACTCCTCGCTTCGGAAATTATCCGGGGATCCGAAGACCACTTCGAGTGTAACTGAGCCTGTACAGGTGGCCTCTACACCTGGTATGACGCCTTTAAAGGTCATCTTTGTGGGTTTAATCCTTGAGGGGTCTATGCCCATCTTTCACACTGTATCCTGATAAAGTAGGTTCAGGCTGCTGCCACCGTCCATGAGGACTCTAGTGAGGTGAAATCCGTCAATAATTGGGTCTAGAACCAATGCGGCGAATCCGCCGTGACGAATTATAGTGGGGTGGTCCCTTCAATCAAAAGTGATCGGGCAGGAGGACCACGGGTTGAACTTTCGGGCGACTGGCTCCAATGCATACACGTCCCTGAGCACACGCTTCTGTTCTCTTTTGGGGATGTGGGTTTTGTATATCATGTTCATCGTCCGCACTTGTGGGGGAAAGCCCTTCTGTCCTCTGTTGTTCGGCGGCCGGTCCTCCTCCTCGTTGTTGCTATGCAGCCCCTTGTCTCTATTTTCGGCACTTAACTTGCCTGCCTGCTTGAACACCCAATAATCCCTCTTGGTGTGATTGGCTGATTGTTCGGGGGTGCCGTGTATCTGGCACGAGCGATCGAGTATCCGGTCTAAACTGGACGGTCCCGGAGTATTTCTTTTGAATGGCTTTTTCCGCTGACCGGGTTTAGAGCCCCTGAATCCGGCATTAACTGTCGTATCCTCAGTATTGTTGCCGTTAATGCGGCGCTTGTGTTTGTTGCGACGCGACCTGCCATTGTTGTCCTTGGTATCCGAATTACCAGGGCTCTTGGTCATGTTATTGCTACGAGCTAGCCAGTTGTCTTCTCCCGCGCAAAAGCGGGTCATGAATGTCGTGAGGGATGCCATGGATTTTGGCTCTTCTTGTCCTAGGTGCTAGGCAATCCATTCGTCTCGGATGTTATGTTTGAAGGCTGCGAGAGCCTCTGCGTCCGGACAGTTGACTATTTGATTTTTCTTGGTTAGGAACCGTGTCCAGAATTGTCTGGCCAATTCCTCTGGCTGCTGAATTATGTGGCTTAGGTCATCAGCGTTTAGTGGTCGCACATAGGTGCCCTGGAAATTGTCAAGGAATGCGGATTCCAGGTCCTCCCACCAACCAATTGACTCTGCTGGCAAGTTGTTAAGCCAATGCCGAGCTGGTCCTTTAAGCTTGAG
Organism: Triticum dicoccoides; assembly: GCF_002162155.2. NCBI lineage: Eukaryota > Viridiplantae > Streptophyta > Magnoliopsida > Poales > Poaceae > Triticum > Triticum dicoccoides. The sequence goes on along the minus strand of NC_041385.1, from coordinate 573,893,844 downwards.
TGGGAGGTATTTGATAGCGTGTAGATCATCACCGCGGGCCATGTGGATATGAAGGAGATAATCCTCGATCCATACCACAGGATCTGTTGTGCCATCGTATGATTCGATGTTTACGGGTTTAAAACCCTCGGGGATTTGATGATCCATTACTTCATCTGTGAAGCATAGTGGGTGTGTGGCGCCTCTGTACTGGGCTATATCACGACGTAGCTCGGACGAGCTTTGTCTGTTGTGTTCGGCCTAGTCGTATTTTCCATATCCGGCGTGACGGTTGTCATCACGTGTTGTGGGGCGCCCACGCGATCCGTAGATCGATCTTGTTTGTCTTGCCTTGTCCTCCAATATGTCTTGCAGGTCTGGCGCGTTTCCCCGTGCCTTAGTACTTTTTGAGCGGCGCCGGGGTGCGGCTTGAGTAGATGGCCGAAAGGCCTCTCTGTCACGGCCACGGGGTGGCCGGTCGGTCGCATCATATGCTGGTGATGTAGGTTTAGTGCTTCCTCCTCTAATTGGGGTAGCAGCCTACGCTTTGGGTAGCTCTTGGAGGGGCGTTCGAGTTTGCACTCTTCGGCAGCGAGGACTTCGGTCCATCTGTCGGCTAGCAAGTCTTGGTCAACTCTAAGCTGCTGCTATTTTTTCTTGAGGCTGCTTACTGTGGCCATAAGCCTGTGTTTGAAACACTCTTGTTCGACGGGATCCTTAGGCACGACAAATTCTTCATCGTCGAGGCTTGCTTCGTCTTCGGAGGGAGGCATGTAATTATCATCCTCGACCTCTCTGTCTGCCGCTCTCTTATGAGGGTTGGCTTCTCCATCCTCCTGCGCTAAATCCTGCTTGAGGGGTTTGTCTTCGGCACTGTCCGGGGTGTTATTGTCTACGGTGCCGGAATCGCCGTTTTTGCTTTGGCGGGATTTGGAGCGGCGCCGCTGACGCCGGCGCTTAGGCTGTTTCTTGGAGGGGTCATCCTCCATTGTTCCCTCGCCATCCCCTTCTTTTGGGGTGTCCACCATGTATATGTCATATGACGAGGTGGCTTTTTAGTGCCCTATAGGCGCTGGTTCTTGGTCGTCTCCTTCATCGGCGTCCATACCGTCGATGTCTTCGGAGTCGAAGTCGAGCATATCAGTTAAATCATCGACAATGGCTATGGAGTGGGTGGTGGGTGGGTTTCGAATTTCTTCGTTGTCCAAATCCCAACCTTGCTGACCATATTCCGTCGAGGGCTCTCCTGATAAAGAGAGAGACTTTAGTGAATTCAGGATGTCGCCAAAAGGCGAGTGCTGAAAGATGTCCGCGGCGGTGAACTCCATGATCGGGGCCCAATTGGGTTCGATCGGAGGGGGCGTGGAAGATTCGGAGTCCGGAAAGGAGTCTGGCACCTTGGAGTCATGAGCTTCACGAAAGACAAGACCAGTGTTCGGCTCGATCGCCGTAGAGATTGCAGCCCCGAGGCAGCGTCCATCCACCCGTCCTGGATCAGCGCAGTCGGCTCTGAGCTAAGGGTCGGAGCGGACACCTGAGCGGCCCTCTGGGCACTGTCCGGCGGCAGAGCTAGATCATGCCAATCGTGACAGTGCGGCACGCTCAGCTGTGGCTCGCATCCGTCGAAGATCAAGTCTCCGCGGACGTCAGCCGTGTAGTTCAAACTTCCAAATCTGACCTGATGGCCATGGGCGTAGCTTTCGATCTGCTCCAGATGACCAAGTGAATTGGCCCGCAGTGCAAAGCCACCGAATACGAAGATCTGTCCGGGGAGAAAAGTCTCGCCTTGGACCGCGTTGTTGTTGATGATCGAAGAAGCCATCGGGCCTAAAGGCGACGACACAGAGGAACTCTCAATGAAAGCACCAATGTCGGTGTCAAAACCGGCGGATCTCGGGTAGGGGGTCCCGAACTGTGCGTCTAGGCGGATGGCAATAGGAGACAAGGGACATGATGTTTTTACCCAGGTTTGGGCCCTCTCGATGGAGGTAAAACCCTACTCCTGCTTGATTAATATTGATGGTATGGGTAGTACAAGAGTTGATCTACCACGAGATCAGAGAGGCTAAACCCTAGAAGCTAGCCTATGGTATGATTGTTGTTCGTCCTACGGACTAAAATCCTCCGGTTTATATAGACACCGGAGAGGGCTAGGGTTACACAGAGTCGGTTACGATGGGAGGAGATCTATATATCCGTATTGCCAAGCTTGCCTTCCACGCCAAGGAAAGTCCCATCCAGACACGGGACAAAGTCTTCAAGCTTGTATCTTCATAGTCCGGGAGTCCGGCCAAAGGTCATAGTCCGGCAATCCGGACACCCCCTAATCCAGGACTCCCTCACTCCCCAACACTCAACTCTCTCTCACACCAATTTGGCTATGGTGGAAAGATGATTTGAGTGGAAAGCAACTTGGGGAAGGATAGAAATCAAGATTCTTGTGGTAGGATTGGAATGTCTTGATCTCAACACATGAGTAGGTGGTTCTCTCTCAGAAAATGAGTAGTGGAAGTGTAGGCACGTTCTGATGGCTCTCTCACAAATGGAGATGGGGGTGGAGAGGTATATATAGCCTCCACACAAAATCCAACCGTTACACACATTTGGCCCAACTCGGTCGGACCAAATAATAGATGAACTCGATGAGACCAATTAGTTAAAATGTGAATGTTAGGAATCTTGGTGGGACCGACTGGAACAACTCGGTGTGAGCAATGTGCTAGGGCTTAGGGTAAACATCAACTCGGTGGCGCCGATTGCATCAACTCCGTGAGACCTAAGTGAAACAATAAGCAACAGAGCAAATATCAAGCCAACTCGGTGAGACCGATTGCATTAACTCAATGGGACCGAAAGAATGCAACAAGCCATAACACGCTGGCAAGGCCATCTCGGTGAGACCGAGATCTGTATCAGTGTGACCAAATTGTTAGGGTTTCTGGCTGCGGCTATGTCATATGAACTCGGTGGCGCCGGATAGAAAGAATCAGGTGGGCCCAAGTTTGACTTTAGGTTTTGGACATATTTAGAATGAGAAATTGATTGAGGGCTTTGGAGCAATATCACTAAGCATTTGAGAAAGAGAGCCATTAACCAACACCTCATCCCCTTTTAATAGTATTGGCTTTCCTTTGGACTCAATGTGATCTTGGATCACTAAAACAAATATGAAGAGTCTTAAGGTTTTGCCAATATGTGTCCTTAGCATAGGGGTCCACATTCCTAGTCCATGCCATGCCATTCATTGAACTCTCTTAAATATTTAACGTGAAAGGATATTAGTTCAATGAGCTATATGTTGTTTTGAATTACCAAAACCACCTGAGGATTAGTTGCACTATTAGCTGTCCAGTGCTCAACTCCTGGATTACTTTGGTACCTGATACGTCTCCAACGTATCTATAATTTTTAATTGTTCCATGCTATTATATTATCTATTTTGGATGTTTAATATGCAATAATATGCAATTTTATATTATTTTTCGGACTAACCTATTAACCTAGAGCCCAGTGCCAGTTTCTGTTTTTTCCTTGTTTTTGAGCTTCGCAGAGAAGGAATACCAAACGGAGTCCAAACGGAATAAAACCTTCGCGGTGATTTTTCTTGCACCAGAAGACACACATGAGACTTGGAGATCAAGTCGGAAGATCCACGAGGCAGCCACAAGGGGGAGGGCATGCTCAGGGGGTAGGGCGTGCCCCCTGCCTTGTGGGCTCCCCATGACTTCACCGACCTACTTCTTTGTCCTATATATTCCCAAATATACCCAAACCACCAGAAGCATCCACAAACACAATTTTCCACCACCGCCGTGAAAGAGACTTGGACATCATATTGCTTGAGTTTATTCCTCTACATCGTGTCATCTTACTTAATGTGTTACTCTATTCTTCATGAACTTAATACTCTAGATGCAGGCAAGAGTCAGTCGATGTGTGGAGTAATAGTAGTACATGCAGGCAGGAGTCGGTCTACTTGACACGGACATGATGCCTATATTTCATAATCATTGCCTTAGATATCGTCGTAACTTTGCGCTTTTCTATCAGTTGCTCGACAGTAATTTGTTCACCCACCGTATTATTTGCTATCTTGAGAGAAGCCACTAGTGAAACCTATGGCCCTAGTTCTATTTTCCATCATATAAGTTTCCGATCTACTATTTTACAATATTTTACTTTTCGATCTATAAATCAAAAATACCAAAAATATTTACTCTATCTTTTGTTTAGTTTCATCTATCTCTATCAGATCTCACTTTTTCAAGTAACCATGAAGGGACTGAAACCCCTTTATCGTGTTGGGTGCAAGTTGTTTGATTGTTTGTACAGGTCTTGGTGATTTGTGCATTGTCTCCTACTGGATTGATACCTTGGTTCTCAAACTAAGGGAAATACTTATCTCTACTTTGTTGCATCACCCTTTCCTCTTCAAGGGAAAAACCAATGCAAGCTCAAGAAGTAGCAGGAAGAATTTCTAGAGCCGTTGTCGGGGACATCTATGCCAAGTCAAGACATACCAAGTAACCATCATAAAACTCTCATCTCTTGCATTACATTATTGGCCATTTGCCTCTCGTTTTCCTCTCCCCCACTTCTAAAATGATTTTCGAAAAGATTTTCCTTTTTCTTCACCCTTCTTTTGTTCGTCTTTTTTGTTTGCTTATGTTGCCATGTGCCTTCTATTTGCTTGCGTCTTCGCTTGCTAAAATACATTGAGATGGATCCTCGTCTGCTTGCTAATCTTTTTTAAGAGACCCAATTATGATGAACCAATTGCTAGTGAGTTGATTGCACTAGATTATCTTTATGAGGTTTTTCTTGAAATTCGTGAATCTAAAATTTGTGATGAAGTGTTAAAAGAAGAAATTTATGAAGTGATTCACGATAGTGCCTTGGAAGAAAAGCATGATTGCAATGATGTTATTATAAATTCCATTAATGTTAATTGTGTTAATGATATGCAAAACACTAATCTTGGGGATGCTAATTTTACTATGTCTACTACTTGTTGCAATGATCATGATTGGGGTGATTCTTCTTATGATCTTGAAAATTTATTTAAGCCCCATGATGAATATGAGATTGACAATAATGCTTTCATTAATATTGAAAGTGGCTTTGGAAGAGTGTCAACTTTATATCCACATATTTGTAGAATGTTCAATCTTATGATTTTTTTTGATAAAAGTGGGTTTGGAGAGGTCATGACTTTAGTTAATGTTAATCCCACTATTTTGGAAGAGTGTCAACTTCACATGCATGTGGATCGTGTTGACAATATGTTATGTGATAGCTATATTGTTGAATTTGCTTATGATCCAACATGTAATTATTATGAGAGAGGAAAATATGGTTGTAGAAATTTTCATGTTACTAAATTACCTCTATTCATGTTGAGATTGCTATCGTCTCTTTCTTCTTCCTTGCATATGCTAGTTTTGGCTTGCCTTGATAATTTGTTTGCTTATAAAGTGCCTATTCATAGGAAGTATGTTAGACTTATATGTGTTTTTCACGTGTTTTATGATGCTCTCTTTGCGCTTCAATTCTTGTCTTTCATGTGAGCATCATTGAAATCTCAATGCCTAGCTAAAAGGCTTTATTGAAAAGCGCTTGTTGGGAGACAACCCAATATTTTTCCTTACTGTTTTGCTATAAATAATTCATCTAGCCTCTGGTTAGATGTGGTTTTTTGTTTTAATTAGTGTTTGTGCCAAGTAAGACCTTTGGGGTGGCTTACGGTGATAGTTATTTTGATCTTGCTGAAAAACAGAAACTTTTGCGTGCAGGAAAATAATTTTCATAATTCATAGAAGCTTGTTTTTGATCTTATTCTTTGTGCACAAGATTGGTACACAAATTTCCCAAGTTCTCCGAATTTTTCAGAATTTGTGGTGTTATAGAAATATTCGAAGTCTCCAGATTGCTATAGACTGTTCTGTTTTTGACAGATTCTGTTTTCTATGTGTTGTTTGCTTATTTTGATGAATCTATGGGTAGTATCGGGGGGTATGAACCAAGGAAAAGTTGGAATACAGTAGATATTACACCAATATAAATAAATAATGAGTTCACAATAGTAACATAAGTGGTGATTTAAATTCTTGTACTAACGGAGCTTATGAGATTTTTTGTTGAGTTTTGTGTTGTGAAGTTTTCAAGATTTGGGTAAGGATTTGATGGACTATGGAATAAGGAGTGGCAAGAGCCTAAGCTTGGGGATGCCCAAGGCACCCCAAGGTAATATTCAAGGACATCTAAGAGCCTAAGCTTGGGGATGCCCCAGAAGGCATCCCCTCTTTCGTCTTCGTCTATCCGTAACTTTACTTGAGGCTATATTTTTATTCACCACATGATATGTGTTTTGCTTGGAGCGTCTTGTATGATTTGAGTCTTTGCTTTTGAGTTTGACACAATCATCCATGCTGTACACACCTTTTGAGAGGGACACGCATGAATCGTGATTTATTAGAATACTCTATGTGCTTCAATTATATCTTTTGAGATAGGCAATATTGCTCTAGTGCTTCACTTATATCTTTTTAGAGCACGGTGGTGGTTTTATTTTATAGAAATTGTTGAACTCTCATGCTTCACTTATATTATTTTGAGAGTCTTTTTAAACAGAATGGTAATTTGCTTTGGTTGTAAGATTAGTCCTAATATGATAGGCATCCAAGAGGCATATAATAAAAACTTTCATATAAAGTGCATTGAATACTATGAGAAGTTTGATTCCTTATGATTGTTTTGAGATATAAAGATTGTGATATTAGAGTCATGCTAGTGAGTAATTGTGAATTGGAGAAATACTTGTGTTGAGGTTTGTGATTCCCGTAGCATGCACATATGGTGAACCGTTATGTAATGAAGTAGGAGCATGAGCTATTTATTGATTGTCTTCCTTATGAGTGGCGGTCGGCGATGAGTGATGGTCTTTTCCTACTAATCTACCCCCCTAAGATCATGCGCGTAGTACTTTGTTTCGATGACTAATAGATTTTTGCAATAAGTATGTGAGTTCTTTATGACTAATTTTGAGTCCATGGATTATACGCACTCTCACCCTTCCAACATTGCTAGCCTCTCTAGTACCGCGCAACTTCCGCCGGTGCCATACACCCACCATATACCTTCCTAAAAACAGCCACCATACCTACTTATGATGGCATTTCCATAGCCATTCCGAGATATATTGTCATGCAACTTTCCACTGTTCTGTTTATTATGACACGCTTCATCATTGTCATATTGCTTTGCATGATCATGTAGTTGGCATCGTATTTGTGGCAAAGTCACCTTTCATAATTCTTTCATACATGTCACTGATGACCCACAAGTGTAGGTGATCTATCGTAGTCCTTTCGATAAGTAAGAGTGTCAAACCCAACGAGGAGCAGAAGGAAATGATAAGCGGTTTTCAGTGAGGTTTTCTGCAAGCACTGAAATTGTAGGTGATAGATAGTTTTGTGATAAGATAAATAGTAATGAGTAACAAGTAAAAAAAGTAAAAAAAGTGCAGCAAGGTGGCCCAATCCTTTATGTAGCAAAGGATAAGCCTGGACAATTTCTAATAATGATAAAGGAGCTCCCGAGGACACATGGGTATTATCGTCAAGCTAGTTTTCATCACGCTCATATGATTCGCATTCGGTACTTTGATAATTTGATATGTGGGTGGACCGGTGCTTGGGTACTGCCCTTACTTGGACAAGCATCCCACTTATGATTAACCCCTATTGCAAGCATCCGCAACTACAACAAAAGTATTAAGGTAAACCTAACTGTAGGACCTTGAGAAGAGGTGTCTAGAGGGGGGGTGATTAGACACTAAGTACCAAAGTTGCAGTTTTTAGCAATTTTAAGTTTAAGTGGAGTTTAGGCACAAATTTAACATTCACGACATATAGCAAGCAAGCATGCAAAGAGTATATGAGCAGCGGAAAATAAAGCATGCAACTTGCAAGAATGTAAAGGGAAGGGTTTTGGAGGATTCAAACGCAGTTGGAGACACGGATGTTTTTGGCGTGGTTCCGATAGGTGGTGCTATCGTACATCCACGTTGATGGAGACTTCAACCCACGAAGGGTAACGGTTGCGCGAGTCCACGGAGGGCTCCACCCAAGAAGGGTCCACGAAGAAGCAACTTTTCTATCCCACCATGGCCGTCGCCCACGAAGGACTTGCCTCCCTAGCGGTAGATCTTCACGAAGTAGGCGATCTCCTTTCCCTTACAAACTCCTTGGTTCAACTCCACAATCTTTGTCGGAGGCTCCCAAGTGACACCTAGCCAATCTAGGAGACAGCACTCTCCAAGAAGTAACAAATGGTGCATTGATGATGAACTCCTTGCTCTTGTGCTTCAATGATAGTCTCCCCAACACTCAACTCTCTCTCATAGGATTTGGATCTGGTGAAAAGAAGATTTGAGTGGAAAGAAACTTGGGGAAGGCTAGAGATCAAGATTCATATGGTAGGAATGGAATATCTTGGCCTCAACACATGAGTAGGTAGTTCTCTCTCAGAACTGGTAAGTTGGAAGTGTAGGTTTGTTCTGATTGCTTTCTCCATGAATGAAGAGGAGGTGGAGGGGTATATATAGCCTCCACACAAAATCTAACCGTTACACACAATTTACCAATCTCGGTGGGACCGAATCAACAAACTCGGTCAGACCGATTTAGTAAACCTAGTGACCGTTAGGATTTTCGGTGGAACCGAAATGCAACTTGGTAGGACCGATATGGTTAGGGTTAGGGCATAACGTAATCTTGGTGAGACCGATTACACAAACTCGGTAAGACCGATTTTGGTAATTAGCTAACCAGAGAGTTGGTCAGGCAAACTCGGTGGGACCGATTACTCAAACTTGGTGGGACCGATTTTGGTAATAAGTTAACCAGAGAGTTTGCATTGTAATCTCGGTAGTACCGATTACACAAACTCGGGGAGACCGATTTTGGTAATGGACATACACAGAGAGATTACAATCCCATCTCGGTGAGACCGAGATCCCTATCGGTGAAACCAATTTGCCTAGGGTTTGTGGCAGTGGCTATGACATCTGAACTCGGTGGCATCAGATAGAAAGAATTGGTGTGACCGATTTTGGCTTTAGGTTTAGGTCATATGTGTATGTGAGAAAGTAGTTGAGGGATTTGGAGCATATCACTAAGCGAGGCTCATTAAGCAACACCTCATCCCTCCTTGATAGTATTGGCTTTTCCTATAGACTCAATGTGATCTTGGATCACTAAAATGTAAAATGAAGAGTCTTGAGCTTGAAGCTTTAGACAATCCCTTGTCCTTAGCATCTTGAAGGAGTTCCACATCCTTTAGTCCATGCCACTTCATTGTTGAACTTGTCTGAAATATACTAGATAAAAGTGTTAGTCCAACAAGAGATATGTTGACATTAATTACCAAAACCACCTAGGGAGCACTTGTGCTTTCAATCTCCCCCTTTTTGGTAATTGATGACAACATACATCAAAGCTTTACATAAGGATATAAAGAATAGCAAGTAAAGCTTTGGAAAGACATGTAACAAGCATAGGCTCCCCCTACATGTATGCAATCATGTGAAATATAGAATATAGAAGCATGTGAGAGCATATCCATGGCAGAGTAAGCAATGTGTTACATGTATCTTGCCATATGCATTAGAGCAAAGAATATTAAAGAAAATACCTTCATGCTCATGAGTCCTTGCAAACAGTATGTACATCAGCAAGAAATCCTCATACACACGATTGTGATGCATATACTTACCTTGTAGTCTTGAGTTGGCTTAGGATGGAATGAACCTGTACAAACAAGGTTAGATAACACAGGTACATTCACTAACGAGGGCAAACAGAAGAAGCCACAAGAATACCAAGACTGGAATGACATGTAGAGAGTGAATACTAAGTACCACATTGGATTAGACATGTCCCCAAGAGTAAAGATATGCAATGAATTTAAATGATTTCTTTCCCTTAGATGTCTTGCTCCCCCTGAATCTAGCATGGGATACTGGGAGAAGATAGGGAACAGAAAATCAGAGCTGAAGAATATGAATGAACAGAGCTAGTGCAAACTAATGCAAGTAAGCACATATGAACATGTCTTTCCCCTAAAAAGACATGTGGCATCTCTCCTCTTGAACACCAAGCATCTGGGATCCTTGAGAAATACTTTCTACTTGAGTATTTTCTCCCCCTGGATATCTCTCTCTCCCCATGTGGAAGTGATATTCTCTGATGTGATCTCTCTCTAAATGATAAGCTTTGATGTGATCTCTCTCTCCCCCTTTGACATCAACTTCCAAGAAGGGCTTCTGGAATTTGTCGTGAATGGGTTTGATCCTTGAGTCATAGCACAAAGCATTTGTGAAAATGTGATGCTTGTAGAGGACAAGATTCATTGAGTGGAGCTGGAACAGACGAAACACAGAATAAGTGGCAAACTGTTTTTCCTGTGGTGAAATCGGTGGCACCGAGTTGTATGCTTCGGTTGTACCGAAAGATTTCGGTTGGACCGAAAATAACTAATCGGTGAAACCGAGTTCATCACAGAGAAAACACTTGTCACCTTAGCTCACTAGACTAATAGAATCTCACAAAGATTTGCAAGGAATTAACTAAATGATATGCAATGAATTGGATGCATAAAATGCAGAGCAAACAAGAAGAAAAGAAAGAAATCTAGATGAAGTTTTTTTTTGAAAGGGGAAACAAATATGCATGAAACAAATGCAAAAACACAGAGACGAACACAAGAGAACTTCATCTAGAGATGGTCGATGACAAAGTCACCTATGTTAGAGTATATTGACGTAGGAGTCAAGTAAGATCACTTGATCATAGGTCATACTCATCGTTTAAGCTCAAAATGGGGTTACCATTTTTCGTTTAAGCATCTTGATGTATTCACATCTTGTCGAGTTGCTTTAGCTCATGTCTCGGAGTAAAGCTTCTCTAAGATGGAATAACATACCTTGGTTGGTGGTGTTGATCATGTAGTTGAACTTGTGTGGGTTGCTCAAGGTTGATGTAGCTCATCAAGAGTTGGGAGCACCACTTGGAATTTGAGTCCATCTACCTACATGGGTTAGTTCTTGCAAGGAAGAGCACTTGTGTATCCAAAAATGACAATCATGAAGCTCAACATAGAATTTGTCAAAGGATATGTTTGAATGGTTCTGTGCTTCCTTGTCTTCAACCACCTTTGTATAGAGACTTGGTGATGTAGAGATTTCTCAAGATGTGAGTAGGTTACAATCTCATGGAATTTGATTCAACCAAGTACCTACATGGGTTAGATAACATGCAAGATGCAAACATGTCCAAGATATAAGATTTTCATCATAAGAGAAATATCAAGGATTAGTCATAAGCTCATGTCTTGCATGTATCCAATGGAGTTTCTACTCCAAGTTTGAAGCATCAATGATGTTCAATTCTCCTCTCAACCTGCAAAACACTTTCTCATCAAGAGGTTTAGTGAATATATCCGCTAATTGCTTTTTGGTGCGAACATGCTTAAGATCAATGTCACCCTTAGCAACATGATCTCGAATGAAATGATGACGAACTTCAATATGCTTAATTTGAGAATGTTGCACAGGATTATGACCAATTTTGGTAGCACTTTCATTGTCACAAAGCAATGGAACATGTTTCACATATATCCCATAATCTTTAAGAGTTTGGGTCATCCAAAGTAATTGAGCACAACATGAACCAGCGGCAATGTATTCCGCTTCAGCGGTGGATAAGGATACCGAGTTTTGTTTCTTGGAGGACTAAGACACAAGAGATCTACCAAGAAATTGACAAGTACCCGAAGTGGACTTTCTATCAACCTTGTCTCCGGCATAGTCTGAGTCAGAGTAGCCAACAAGATCGAAAGAGGCCCTCTTAGGATACCAAATGCCAAAATTTGGTGTATGAATTAAGTATCTCACTATCCTTTTCATAGCCTTAAGATGACATTCTTTAGGAGCATCTTGATATCTTGCACACATGCACACACTTAGCATAATATCGGGACGTGAAGCACATAGGTATAACAATGAACCAATCATAGAGCGATAAACTTTTTGATCAATTGGTTCACCATATTTGGTCAAATCAAGATGTCCACTAGTAGGCATGGGTGTAGACATACCTTTGCATTCTTGCATATTGAACTTCTTGAATAAGTCCTTAGTGTACTTCGTTTGAGAGACAAAAGTACCTTCCTTAGTTTGCTTGATTTTCAACCCAAGAAAGAATTTGAGTTCACTCATCATTGACATCTCAAACTTCTCCGACATTAGCTTTCCAAACTTCTCACTAAAATGAGGTTAGTTGATCCAAATATGATATCATCAACATAAATTTGGCATACAAATAATTCTCCATTAACCCTTTTAGTAAAAAGAGTAGAATCAATTTTCCCAATTTCAAATCCCTTTTCAAGAAGAAACTTAGTCAAGCATTTGTACCAAGCTCTAGGAGCTTGTTTAAGACCATAAAGAGCTTTGCGAAGTTTATAGACATGATTGGGTTTCTTAGGATTGACAAAGCTAGGAGGTTGTTTAACATAAACTTCCTCCTCTATTTCACCATTTAGAAAAGCACTTTTAATGTCCATTTGGTACAATGTGATATCATGGTGATTAGCATAGGCAAGTAAGATGCGAATGTACTCAAGTCTAGCAACGGGAGCATAAGTCTCACCATAGTCCATACCTTCGACTTGTGTGTAGCCTTGGGCGACGAGAAGTGCTTTGTTGCGAACTACTTGTCCATCTTCATCTTGCTTGTTGCGAAACACCCATTTGGTACCGATGATGTTGTGGTTGTTGTCGGGCTTCTCAACCATTGTTCAAACTTGGTTTCTCTCAAAGTTGTGCAGCTCTTCATGCATAGCACTTATCCAATCCAGATCTTCCAATGCTTCTTCGACCTTCATAGGTTCAATGCTAGAGATGAAAGAATAGTTTTCACAAAAGTTAGCTAAACGAGTTTTAGAGCGAGTGATTCTCCCGGTTTGAATATCATTGTAGATTTGCTCGACGGGATGATCTTTAGCAATTCTTGCTCGAACTCGTGAAAGCTTTTGCTTGGTTCTTGGTTGAACATCTTCTTCATCTTCTTCTTCTTCTTCATTTTCTTCTTCTTCATTGTTGGCGTTGTCGTTCTCCTTTCATGGTGGAGAAGGAGGTTGTTGACGTTCTTGATGCACTTCCTCGTTTTCTTCATCTTGGTGTGTCCCACTTGTGGATGCTTCCGTATCAACTCTTGGTTCACCTTGTCGTGAAGTAGAAGCTTCCACTTGGACGGACGAGGTACTCTCCTTCTCCTCCGTTGGATGAACCTTGCCAATAGACAAGTCTTGGATTGCTTCCGAAGGATCTTTGTCTCCTACATCAATTGGCAATTGCTCTACTTGCGAGCCGTTAGATTCATCAAAATTCACATCTACCGTCTCTTCAACCTCTCGGGTGAAGTTGTTGTAGACACAGTATGTGTGAGAGTTTGAGCCATAACCTAGTAGGAAACCTTCATGAGACTTAGAAGCAAATTTAGAACGACGATGCTTATCAAGAATGTAGCACTTTGAGCCGAATACTCGAAAGTATCCAACTTGGGGTTTGTTACCAGTGAGGAGCTCGTATGCCGTCTTGCCGAGTAGCTTGTGAAGATACAAGCAATTTGTTGCATGACAAGCTGTCTCAACCGCTTCTGCCCAAAAGTGCTTCGGCGTCTTGTACTCATCAAGCATCGTTCTCGCCATTTCAATGAGCTTCCGGTTCTTCCTCTCAACAATTCCATTTTGTTGAGGTGTGTACGTAGCCGAGAACTCGTGTGAAATCCCTTCTTCGTCAAGAAAGGTGTCCACATTTGCGTTCTTGAACTCCGTTCCATTGTCGCTGCGAACCTTCTTGATCTTCACTTCAAACTGATTTTGGGCCTTCCGAGCGAAGTTTTGGAAGATCTTTTGAACCTGCGATTTATCATCGAGAAAGAACACCCACGTAAATCTTGAAAAATCATCAACTATAACTAGACCAAAAGAATTTCCACCGAGACTCTTGTAGGAGTTGGGACCAAAAAGATCCATGTGAAGTAGCTCAAGTGGCCTCCTTGTGGTCATGATGTTCTTCACGGGATGCCTTCCTCCAACCTGTTTACCTGCTTGACAAGCACTGCAAAGTCTATCCTTATCAAATATGACATCGTTAACACCAAGGATATGATTCCCTTTAATAATCTTGTCAAGGTTTCTCATGCCAACGTGACCTAGTCGTCTATGCCATAACCAACCTTTTGAGGATTTAGCAATGAAGGAAGTTTTAGGTTGAGCCTTTTTAGTGAAATCAACAATGTATAGATCACCTCTACGTATGCCGTTAAAGACCATTTTATGATTGTCTCGACGAAACACTTGGCAATCTACTTCAGTAAATAGGACATTGAAACCGAAATCAGCAAGTCTAGATACTGAAAGTAAGTTGTAGCCAAGAGATTCAACGAGCATAACATTCTGAATGGAGCTGTCATGTGATATGGCCACCTTACCGAGGCCAACCACCTTACCCTTTGAGTTGTCACCGAAAGTGACATACTTTCGAGGACTATCATTTTCAGCAAGCTCACAAAACATGTCTTTATCTCCGGTCATGTGATCGGTACATCCACTGTCAAGGACCCATTCCTTTCCTCCTGCCATATATCCCCGAAGGTTTGCCATAAGACCAAAATGTCTCATTGCATCATCAAGAACAAAGTCATCATCATCATCCTCATCATAGTATCCATGTTCAACATCGTCATGTGGTGGATCAATTCCTAGTGAGGGTGATTCATTAGTATGAGTTTGACAATAATCTTGCTTGTGAATTCTAGTGGCTTCGGAAATAATATCGCTAATAATTCCAACATTTCCTTTGGCACGCATAAGATTTGTAAGTTCAAATAGACGATCACCAAACATAGGATCATTGGAATTCATCTTACTCAAGGCAATAGACTTATGAAGAATTTCATCAGGATTTTTCAAAGAATAATCAGGAAATCGTTCCTCAAGAAATTTCCATATAGTGTAAGCACACTCAAGAGTAGGCAGTTTTCCAACCAAGTTTCTAGGCAAGCCTCTAGTGATAAGATTAACAGTTCTAACATTCCGAATCATGTCAATAGACTCATCAAGGGTAGGATGCATAGGATCAACGCAAGGTGCACAAGGACTAGCAATGTACTTATTCAAATGATATTGATTGAAAATTACAAGCATCTCATTTTTCCACTCATGAAAGTACTCTCCATCAAGTATAGGCACTCTATGTCTAAGACTCCCCAAAGCAGACTCATCCATCTTCCTCCAATGGTGATTAAACCAAAGCAATGGATACCAATGCTCTGATACCACTTGTAGGACCTTGAGAAGAGGTGTCTAGAGGGGGGGTGATTAGACACTAAGTACCAAAGTTGCAATTTTTAGCAATTTTAAGTTTAAGTGGAGTTTAGGCACAAATTTAACATTCACAACATATAGCAAGCAAGCATGCAAAGAGTATATGAGCAGCGGAAAATAAAGCATGCAACTTGCAAGAATGTAAAGGGAAGGGTTTTGGAGGATTCAAACGCAGTTGGAGACACGGATGTTTTTGGCGTGGTTCCGATAGGTGGTGCTATCGTACATCCACGTTGATGGAGACTTCAACCCACAAAGGGTAACGGTTGCGCGAGTCCACGGAGGGCTCCACCCAAGAAGGGTCCACGAAGAAGCAACCTTGTCTATCCCACCATGGTCGTCGCCCACGAAGGACTTGCCTCACTAGCGGTAGATCTTCACGAAGTAGGCGATCTCCTTGCCCTTACAAACTCCTTGGTTCAACTCCACAATCTTTGTCGGAGGCTCCCAAGTGACACCTAGCCAATCTAGGAGACACCACTCTCAAAGAAGTAACAAATGGTGCGTTGATGATGAACTCCTTGCTCTTGTGCTTCAATGATAGTCTCCCCAACACTCAACTCTCTCTCATAGGATTTGGATCTGGTGCAAAGAAGATTTGAGTGGAAAGCAACTTGGGGAAGGCTAGAGATCAAGATTCATATGGTAGGAATGGAATATCTTGGCCTCAACACATGAGTAGGTAGTTCTCTCTCAGAACTGGTAAGTTGTAAGTGTAGGTTTGTTCTGATGGCTCTCTCCACGAATGAAGAGGAGGTGGAGGGGTATATATATCCTCCACACAAAATCTAACCGTTACACACAATTTACCAATCTCGGTGGGACCGAATCAACAACTCGGTCAGACTGATTTAGTAAACCTAGTGACCGTTAGGACTTTCGGTGGGACCGAAATGCAACTCGGTAGGACCGATATGGTTAGGGTTAGGGCATAATGTAATCTCGTGAGACCGATTACACAAACTCGGTAAGACCGATTTTGATAATTAGCTAACCAGAGAGTTGGTTAGGCAAACTCGGTGGGACCGAGTACTCAAACTCGGTGGGACCGATTTTGGTAATAAGTTAACCAGAGAGTTTACATTGTAATCTCGGTAGTACCGATTACACAAACTCGGTGAGACCGATTTTGGTAATGGACATACACAGAGAGATTACAATCCCATCTCGGTGAGACCGAGATCCCTATCAGTGAAACCGATTTGCCTAGGGTTTGTGGCAGTGGCTTTCACATTTGAACTCGGTGGCGCCGGATAGAAAGAATCGGTGTGACCGATTTTGGCTTTAGGTTTAGGTCATATGTGGATGTGAGAAAGTAGTTGAGGGTTTTGGAGCATATCACTAAGCACATGAAGCAAGAGGCTCATTAAGCAACACCTCATCCCTCCTTGATAGTATTGGCTTTTCCTATAGACTCAATATGATCTTGGATCACTAAAATGTAAAATGAAGAGTCTTGAGCTTGAAGCTTTAGCCAATCCCTTGTCCTTAGCATCTTGAAGGAGTTTCACATCCTTTAGTCCATGCCACTTCATTGTTGAACTTGTTTGAAATATACTAGATAAAAGTGTTAGTCCAACAAGAGATATGTTGACATTAATTACCAAAACCACCTAGGGAGCACTTTTGCTTTCACTGACCATAGCATGAAACATGTGGGTCCAAATCAGCCCCTAATGAAGCAACGCATAAACTATGGTTTAAGCTTCTATCACTCTAGCAACCCATCATCTACTTATTACTTCCCTATGCCCTCCTCTAGACCCAATAATGGTGAAGTGTCATGTAGTCGACGTTCACATGACACCACCAGAGGAGAAGACAACATACATCTCATCAAAATATCGAACGAATACCAAATTCACATGACTACTAATAGAAAGACTTCACCCATGTCCTCAGGAACAAACATAACTACTCACAAAGCATATTCATGTCCATAATCAGAGGTGTAATAATATGCATTAAGGATCTGAACATATGATCTTCCACCAAGTAAACCAATAGGTATCAACTACAAGGAGTAATCAACACTACTAGCAACCCACAGGTACCAATTTGTGGTTTTGGATACAAGATTTGATACAAGAGATGAACTAGGGTTTGAGAGGAGATGGTGCTGGTGAAGATGTTGATGGAGATTGACCCCCTCCCGATGAGAAGATCGTTGGTGATGACATTGGTGATGATTTCCCCCTCCCAGAGGGAAGTGTCCCTGGCAGAATAGCTCTGCCAGAGCCCTAGATTACTTCCGCCAAGGTTCCGCCTCGTGGCGGCGGAGTTTCGTCCCGTAAGATTTCCCGTGATTTTTTTCTAGGGTAAAAGCGATGATATAGCAGAAGATGGACACTGGAGGCCCACCAGGGGGCCCAGGAGATAGGGGGCGCGCCCTATAGGGGGGGCGCCCCTGTCTCCTGGACAGGCTGTGGGCCCCCTGGTGTATTTCTTTCGCTCAGAAATTCTTATTAGTTCCAAAAGGTTGTTTCGTGGAGTTTCAGGACTTTTGGGGTTGTGCAGAATAGGTTTCCAACGTTTGCTCCTTTTCCAGCCAGAATTTCAGCTGCCGGCATTCCCCCTCTTCATGGTAAACCTTGTAAAATAAGAGAGAATAGCCATAAGTAATGAGATATAATGTGTAATAACAGCCCATAATGCAATAAATATTGATATAAAAGCATGACGCAAAATGGACGTATCAACTCCCCCAAGCTTAGACCTCACTTGTCCTCAAGCGGAAGCAGAAATCAAAAAATATGTCCACATGTTTAGAGATAGAGGTGTCGATAAAAATGAAATACGGACATGAGGGCATCATGATCATTCTTATAACAGCAACATACATAGAATTTATCATATGATTTCTATGCTCGAGTAACAATCAATTCACAATGTCAAGTATGGTTCAAAAACTTCATTGGGAACTAACAAACTATAATCTCAGTCATTGAAGCAATTGCAATTTATCGTAACACCAGAAAGAGTCAACAATAGAGCTTTTCAGCAAGTTCACATACTCAACTATCTTGTAGTCTTCTATAATTGCTAACACTCACGCAATACTTGTGGTTATGGAGTTTCAGTCGGACACTGAGAAAGATAGGGGCTTATTGTGTTGCCTCCCAACGTATTCACCTTTAGGTGATGTCAACAATAATAGCCCATGCTAACTTACATCCAATTGGATATATATATATATATCATGATCTTTCAAACACGAGGAGCTTGCCAAAGGATAAAAATGAAAAAAATAAAAAAAAGGGAAAGGTGAGGATCACCTTGACTCAAGCATAAAGTAAAAACATGGAGTAAAAGATAGGCCCTTCGCAGAGGGAAGCAGAGGTTGTCATGCGCCTTTAGGGTTGGATACACAAAATCTTAATGCCAAAGAATGTCACTTTGTATTGCCCCTTGTATGTGGACCTTTATTATGTAGTCCGTCGCTTTTATTACTTCCACAACAAGATCGTACAAAGCTTATTTTCTCCACACTAATAAGTTATGCATATTTAAAGAGCAATTTTTATTGCTTGCACCGATGACAACTTACTTGAAGGATCTTACTCAATCCATAGGTACGTATGGTGGACTCTCATGGCAAAACTAGGTTTAAGGATATTTGGAAGCACAAGTAGTATCTCTACTTGGTGCAAGGAATTCGGCTAGCATGAGGGGGAAAGGCAAGCTCGACATGTTTGGAAGGTCAATAACAATATACTTTAACTGAGATGTGAGAAAATATAAACCATTACATTGTCTTCCTTGTCCAACCTCAACTCTTTTAGCATGTCACACTTAATGAGTGCTCCCAATTATAAAAGGTGTCCAAGATAATATATTTATATGTGAACCCCTCTTTCCTTATCACTTCCTATTAATTGCAATGATGACCAAGGCTAAGTTTATCAACTCTCAACAAATTTTATGCCTCATACTTCCTATATGTGAAGTTATCACTATCCATAAGATCAATATGAACTCTTTTATTCTTTCTACTTTCTCAAGATCATAGCAACATAGTAAAGCCCTTGACTCAACACTAATCTTTATTATAGATAGCTCACGGACTCGATTACAAAAAGAGATCACAATGCAAAACTCAAACTACTTGATATCAAAACTTCAACCTACTAGATCAAGAAACTACTAAAAGGATCGAACTAAATAAAGCGGTAAAGATAGGAGTGTGATGGTGATATGATACCAGGGCACCTCCCCCAAGCTTGGCAGTTGCCAAGGGGAGTGCCCATACCCATGTGATTATGTCTCCTTCTTCATGGTTGGTGTTATGATTTTCTTGGCGATGATGCCCTTCAGGATACAGTTCTCCTCCTTGAGCTTATTGACTTGTTGTTTGAGGTCCATAATTTCTTTATAGAGCTTGCCCGTAACGGCCAAAGCTCCTTTTACCCAAGGATGCTGCATAGCTTCTGGAGAACAAGTGAAACTCTTTTTCATATTTTCATAAGAAAGAAATCTAGAGTTTGAGGGAGTGACCAAAATAGGGACAGCCAGGCTAGGTAGTTCCCCCATAGTGAATTCTTCTCGAAGACGAGAGGTAACTTCTTGATCCTCCTCCATGGCATCTATCCTTTTCAAATCAGCCTCCATCTCATCCTCCCTTGAAGGTCCAAAGTGATAGGCACCGCTATTTGCTCTGGGACCCTAGCGTTGGGTGGGACACCCGACTCTCCCCAATTGACTCCTGAGAAGACATCTTACTTTATTCTGCAACAGGAACAGCTCGAAACAAAAACAGAGGATATTTGCATGATACGGTGGTCAAAACCTTCGGGGGTATATATAATGAATTTTTACCGACCAAAATATGTATCGTGCAAGAAAACAGAGTCCGGGAGGCACACAAGGTGCCCACGAGACAGGGGGCCGCGCCCAGTAGGGGGTCGCGCCCTCCACTCTCGTGGGAGCCTCGTGTCCCTTTCGGACTACTTCTTCCTTCCTAAAATTCTTAAATATTCCAAAACTGATAAAAATTGCCATTAGAGTTGTTTTGGAGTCGGTTTACTTACTGTACCACATACCTATACCTTTTCGGAGTCTGAAACGTTCTGGAAAGTGTCCCTTATGTATTCCTCAGGGGTTACAGTTTCAATAATATTAGTTTCAACATTGATAGGATTACCTGAAATATAATGTTTAATTCTTTGATCGTTTACCACCCTTGGACTCGTGCCTTCGAATTTGTTGATTTTTATGGCACCAAAACGGTAGACCTCCTCGATAACGTAAGGACCTTCCCATTTTGAGAGAACTTTTCCTGCAAAAGATCTTAAGAGAGAGTTGAATAATAATACATAGTCTCCTACGTTAAACTCACGCTTTTGTATCCTCTTATCATGCCAGTGTTTGACTTTTTCTTTGAATAGCTTGGCATTCTCATAGGCTTGAGTTCTCCATTCATCAAGGGAGCTAATATCAAACAACCTCTTCTCACCGGCAAGTTTGAAGTCATAGTTGAGCTCTTTAATAGCCCAATATGCCTTATGTTCAAGTTCAAGAGGCAAATGACACACTTTTCCATAAACCATCTTATATGGAGACATACCCATAGGACTTTTGTATGCAGTTCTATAGGCCCATAATGCATCATCAAGTTTTTTGGACCAATTCTTTCTAGATATATTCACAGTCTTTTGCAAAATTAATTTGAGCTCTCTATTGCTCAACTCTACTTGACCACTAGACTGCGGATGATAAGGAGATGCGATTATATGATTGACATCATACTTAGCAAGCATCTTACGGAAAGCACCATGAATAAAATGTGAACCACCATCAGTCATAAGATATCTAGGGACTCCAAACCTCGGAAAAATAACTTATTTAAGCATTTTAATAAAAGTGTTATGATCAGCACTACTAGTTGGAATAGCTTCTACCCATTTAGTAATGTAATCAACAGCAACTAAAATATGTGTATAACCATTAGAGGGAGGAAAAGGTCCCATATAATCAAAGCCCCAAACATCAAACGGTTCAATAACAAGAGAGTAATTCATAGGAATTTCTTGACGTCTACTAATGTTACCTACTCTTTGGCATTCATCACAAGATAAGACAAACTTACGAGCATCTTTGAAGAGAGTAGGCCAATAAAAACAGATTGTAGTACCTTGTGTGCAGTTCTATCTCCAGCGTGGTGTCCTCCATAGGATTCAGAGTGACACTTATGTAGGATCTGTTCCTGTTCATGCTCAGGCACACAACGTCTAATAACACCATCTACTCCTTCTTTATAAAGGTGTGGGTCATCCCAGAAGTAATGTCTTAAATCATAAAAGAACTTTTTCTTTTGCTGGTATGTGAAACTAGGCGGTATAAATTTAGCAACAATAATTAGCATAATTAGCATACCAAGGAGCAGTACGAGAAGCATTAACGACCGCTAATTGTTCATCAAGAAAGCTATCATTAATAGGCAGTGGGTCATCAAGAACATTCTCTAACCTAGACAAGTTATCTGCAACGGGGTTCTCAGCTCCCTTTCTATCAATAATATGCAAGTCCAATTCTTGGAGCAAGAGAACCCATCTAATGAGTCTAGGCTTAGCATCTTTCTTTTCCATAAGATATTTAATAGCAACATGATCAGTGTGAATAGTAACTTTGGAATCAACAATATGAGTTCTAAACTTATCACATGCAAACACAACTGCTAAGAATTCTTTTTCAGTAGTAGCATAATTTCTCTGGGCAGTATCAAGAGTCTTACTAGCATACTGGATCGCATTCAATTTCTTATCGACTCTTTGCCCTAGAACAACACCTACAGCAAAATCACTAGCATCACACATAATTTCAAAAGGTAAATTCCAATTATATGGCTGAACAATAGGTGCAGTGATCAAAGCTTTCTTAAGTGTTTCAAATGCTTCTACACAATCATCATCAAAGACAAAAGGAATTACTTTTTGCAATAAATTAGTCAGAGGCCTAGAGATTTTAGAAAAGTCCTTAATGAACCTCCTATAAAAACCGGCGTGACCAAGGAAACTTCTTATACCTTTTATGTCCTTGGGAAATGGCATCTTTTCAATAGCATCAACTTTGGCTTTATTAACTTCAATACCTCTCTCGGAGATCTTGTGCCCCAAGACAATGCCTTCATTAACCATAAAGTGACACTTTTCCCAATTCAGGATGAGACTAGTGTCTTCACATCTCTGCAAAACTCGATCAAGGTTGCTCAAACAATCATCAAAAGAGGATCCATGGACGGAGAAGTCATCCATGAATACCTCACAAATCTTTTCACAAAAAGCAGAGAATATAGCCATCATACATCTTTGAAAGGTAGCAGGTGCATTACATAAACCAAAAGGCATACGTCTATAAGCAAAAGTACCAAAAGGGCAAGTAAAAGTAGTTTTAGATTGATCCTTCACTGACACAGGTATCTGAGAGAAACCAGAATAACCATCTAAAAAGAAGAAATGTGTGTGTTTGGATAGTCTTTCTAGCATTTGATCAATAAAAGGTAAGGGGTAATGATCTTTCTTAGTAGCTTTATTTAACTTACGGAAATCAATTACCATCCTATAACCTGTAATAATTCTTTGCGGGATCAATTCATCTTTATCATTAGGAACAACGGTAATACCTCCCTTTTTAGGAACACAATGGACAGGGCTTACCCATTCACTATCAGCAACGGGATAAATAATACCTGCCTCAAGGAGCTTTAATATCTCCTTTCTTAACACTTCCTTCATCTTGGGATTTAATCGTCTTTGAGGGTCTCTAACTGGTTTGGCATCGTCCTCCAATGTAATTTTGTGTTGACATAACATGGGACTAACGCCCTTAAGATCATCCAGAGTATATCCAATAGATGCTCGGTGCTTCTTCAGAGTTTTCAATAATCTTTCTTCTTCTTTCTCTGAAAGGTTAGCACTAATAATAACAGGATATATTTCTTTTTCATCAAGATAGGCATACTTAAGATTGTCAGGTAAAGATTTGAGTTCAAACACGGGATCACCCTTGGGTGGAGGGGGATCCCCAAGAATTTCAACGGGAAGGTTATGTTTCAGCATAGGTTCCTGTTTAAGGAACACTTCATCTATTTCCTCTCTTTCCTTCATAAACATATCGTTTTCATGGTCTAGCAAGTATTGTTCTAACGGATCAGTTGGAGGAACAGCAATGGAAGCAAGACCAATAATGTCATCCTTATTAGGTGGTTCCCTATCACGAGGTTGTCTACTAAACTTAGCAAAATTAAACTCATGAGACATACCATCTATGCCAATAGTGACAATATTCTTTTCACAATTAATCTTAGCACTAGCTGTATTCAAGAAGGGTCTACCAAAAATAATGGGACAAAAATCATCTTGTGGGGAACCAAGAACAAGGAAAACAGCAGGGTATTTAACCTTCCCACACAAAACTTCAACATCTCTAACAATCCCAAAGGGTTTAATGGTATCCCTATTAGCAAGCTTAATAGTGACATCAATGTCTTCTAACTCAATGGGCGCAATGTCATGCATAATTTCTTGATACAAGGAATAAGGTATTGCACTAGCACTAGCACCCATATCGTATAAGCCGTGATAACAATGATCTCCTATTTTAACAGAAATAACAGGCATGCCTACGACAGGTCTACGTGTCTTAGTATCTGGCCTAGCAATATTAGCAGTCTCACCACAGAAATAAATAACATGCCCATCTAAATCCTCATCCAGGAGATCTTTAACCATAGCAATACTAGGTTCAAAATTAATTTTCTCAGGAGGTGTATAAGTCCTAGTATTACTCTTACGAACAACAGTCAAAGCTTTAGCATGATCCTTTATCCTAACAGGAAAAGGAGGTTTTTCAACATAAGCAGTAGGAACAATAGGATCACTATAGGTAATAGTCTTTTCTTCGACTATAATAGGTGCAACTACTTTCACTTCAACAGGAGGATTATATTTAAACCACTTCTCTTTAGGGAGATCAACGTGAGTAGCAAAAGATTCACAGAAAGTAGCTACTATCTCAGAGTCAAGTCCATACTTAGCGCTAAATCCACGAAAAGCATCGGTATTCATAAAAGATTTAACACAATCGAACTTAGGTGTCATACCTGACTCCTTACCATCGTCGGAACCCCAATCTTCAGAGTTGCATTTAATTCTTTCCAATAAGTCCCATTTGAAATCAATAGTCTTCAGCATATAAGCACCAGCACAGGAAGTATCGAGCAGGTTGCGATTATCAAGAGAAAGCCGAGCATAAAAGTTCTTAATAATCATTTCCCGAGAGAGCTCATGATTGGGGCATGAATATAACATTGACTTAAGCCTCCCCCAAGGTTGAGCGATGCTTTCTCCTTCGCGAGGCCAGAAATTATATATGTAATTACGATCACGATGTACAAGATGCATAGGATAGAACTTCTGATGAAATTCCAACTTCAATCACTTATAATTCCAAGATCTCGTATCATCACATAGCCTATACCATGTCAATGCATCTCCCTTCAAAGATAAAGGGAAAACCTTCCTTTTGACAACATCATCGGGAATACCTGCAAGCTTAAATAATCCACAAACTTCATCCACAAAGATAAGGTGTAAATCAGGATGCAATGTTCCATCTTCTGCAAATGGATTAGCTAGCAGTTTCTCTATCATACCCGAAGGAATCTCAAAGTAAATATTTTCATAAAGTTCAGTAGGTGTAGGAGCAACTCTTTGCTCTTCTGGTTGGGGTGAAGATACCCCAAACAAGCCCCTCAAAGGATTAGTTTCCATACTGACAAGTAACAGAAAATTTCAGCACACTATATAAATGTTTCCTTACCAACTTCCACTCACCAAAAGCGCTACACTCCCCGGCAACGGCACCAGAAAAGATTCTTGATGACCCACAAGTGTAGGGGATCTATCGTAGTCCTTTCAATAAGTAAGAGTGTCAAACCCAAAGAGGAGCAGAAGGAAATGATAAGCGGTTTTCAGTAAGGTTTTCTGCAAAGCACTGAAATTGTAGGTGATAGATAGTTTTGTGATAAGATAAATAGTAACGAGTAACAAGTAAAAAAAAGTAAATAAAGTTCAGCAAGGTGGCTCAATCCTTTATGTAGCAAAGGATAAGCCTGGACAATTTCTAATGATGATAAAGGAGCTCCCGAGGACACATGGGAATTATCGTCAAGCTAGTTTTCATCACGCTCATATGATTCGCGTTTGGTACTTTGATAATTTGATATGTGGGTGGACCGGTTCTTGGGTACTGCCCTTACTTGGACAAGCATCCCACTTATGATTAACCTCTATTGCAAGCATCTGCAACTACAACAAAAGTATTAAGGTAAACCTAACCATAGAATGAAACATGTGGGTCCAAATCAGCCCCTAATGAAGCAACACATAAACTAGGGTTTAAGCTTCTGCCACTCTAGCAACCCATCATCTACTTATTACTTTCCTATGCCCTCCTCTAGGACCAATAATGGTGAAGTGTCATGTAGTCGATGTTCACATGACACCACTAGAGGAGAAGACAACATACATCTCATCAAGATATCGAACGAATACCAAATTCACATGACTACTAATAGCAAGACTTCGCCAATGTCCTCAGGAACAAACGTAAATACTCACAAAGCATATTCATGTTCATAATCAGAGGTGTATAATATGCATTAAGGATTTGGACATATGATCTTCCACCAAGTAAACCAATAGGTATCAACTACAAGGAGTAATCAACACTACTAGCAACCCACATGTACCAATTTGTGGTTTTGGATACAAGATTGGATACAAGAGATGAACTAGGGTTTGAGAGGAGATGGTGCTGGTGAAGATGCTGATGGAGATTGACCCCCTCCCGATGAGAGGATCGTTGGTGATGACGCTGGTGATGATTTCCCCCTCCCGGAGGGAAGTGTCCCCGGCAGAACAGCTCTGCCAGAGCCCTAGATTAGTTCTGCCAAGGTTCCGCCTCGTGGCAGCGGAGTTTCGTCACCTAAGCTTGCCTACAATTTTTTCCAGGGTAAAAGCGATGATATAGCAGAAGATGGACACCGGATGCCCACTAGGGGGCCCAGGAGATAGGGGGCGCGCCCTATAGGGGGGCGCCCCCTGTCTCCTAGACAGGGTGTGGGCCCCCTGGTGTATTTCTTTCGCTCAGAAATTCTTATTAATTCCAAAAAGTTGTTTCGTGGAGTTTCAGAACTTTTGGGGTCGTGCAGAATAGGTTTCCAACATTTGCTCCTTTTCCAGCCAGAATTGCAGCTGCCAGCATTCCCCCTCTTCATGGTAAACCTTGTAAAATAAGAGAGAATAGCCATAAGTAATGAGATATAATGTGTAATAAGAGCCCATAATGCACTAAATATCGATATAAAAGCATGATGCAAAATGGACGTATCAGTCACTCTTGAGTCAATGCACATCCTGGTGCACCGCTGGAGGCATTCATATAGAGTCGTATTTTTGTTCTAGGTATCGAGTTGTTGTAAGTAATTAGAAGTGTGATGATCATCATTATTAGAGCTATGTCCCATATGAGGAAATAAAAAAAGAGGCTAAAAAAGCCAAACAAACAAACAAAAAAGGGGAAAAAGGAAAAAGAGAGAAGGGGCAATGTTACTATCCTTTTTCCACACTTGTGCTTCAAAGTAGCACCATCATCTTCATGATAGAGAGTCTCCTATTTTGTCACTTTCATATACTAGTGGGAATTTTCATTATAGAACTTGGCTTGTATATTCCAACAATGGGCTTCCTCAAATTGCCCTAGGTCTTCATGAGCAAGCAACTTGGATGCACACCCACTTAGTTTTTCTTTTTGAGGTTTCATTAACTTATAGCTCTAGTGCATCTGTTGCATGGCAATCCCTACTCACTCACATTGATATCTATTGGTGGGCATCTCCATAGCCCGTTGATACGCCTAGTTGATGTGAGACTATCTCCCTCTTTTTGTCTTCTCCACAACCACCATATTCTATTCCACTTATAGTGCTATGTCCATGGCTCACGCTCATGTATTGCCTGGAAGTTGAAAAGGTTTGAGAACACCAAAAGTATGAAACAATTGCTTGGCTTGTCATCGGGGTTGTGCATGATTTGAATGTTTTGTGTGATGAACATGGAGCATAGCCAGACTATATGATTTTATTGGGATAACTTTCTTTGGCCATGTTATTTTGAGAAGACATAAGTGCCTTGTTAATATGCTTGAAGTATTATTGTTTTTAGGGACATTTCCATTTCTACCCCTAACTCGGACCCACTACTCAGATTTGCCCCTAATTTCGAAGCATGGTCAAATTTGTCCTTCTGCTGTCAGTTGCACTTATATAAATGCCCTTCTGTGCCGTTATCGTCCAGTCAAAGGCCTTTGACCGTCAACGGGACATTTTCTGGACATTTCTACCCCTCCCTCCATATGTCACTGATGTGTGGGACCCACTGACAGAAAAAAATTATAATCTCTCTCTCTTTCTCTCTCTGCCTGTCTCACTTACACGTGGGACCGAGATGAAAAAAATATCAATTTCTCATGGGGTCCACATGTCATTGTTTTATTATTTTCTAAAATGGTATTCACTTAATTATTTCAGGGGTGGGACCTCTAGTCAGCGTCTCTAAAAAGGGTGGTTAAAAGGGTCGTTAAGAACTAGTAATAATGGTTTATCCTTAATAAGTAAGAAGCTCGAGCCCACCTTTCATGTACATGATGAAGTTTGAACTCCGGTGAGCACTGGCACTCCAGGGTCAGCTCGAGACTGCAAGGGAGCACGCGAGGGCGAGCCGTGAATGGTCCAGGAGCAAGGCAGGGTCGAGGGGTGCTCGGCAAGGGCAGTGGGAGTTCACAGAGCAGCCGGGAAGTTGTCGGTGATGAGGTCCCGTGGAAACGGCACAAGGTGTTACGCACCGGCAAGCTACAGAGGGGGAATGGACTCAAGAACATGAGAAAATGCTCACTCATTTGACGAAGGCGCAATCTAGGAGGTCTGGGATTTACCAGAGCGACGACCTTGTCATCCATGGCAGACGGTGGAGCGAGGCAACACGAACATGGTGGCTCGGGAATGAAAGGCTCCGCATTGAGGGGTCCACAGGTTCTGGAAGCATCAGATCTCGACAAAGCAGCCAAGAGAAATCACAGGGACGACGTAGAAGAGGAGATCGGGGCACGGTGAATCATTATCGGAGGGGCAGAAGATGACATCAACCATAATGATTGGTGGCGTTATACTTCAATTCATTCGGTGTGGTAGTCGAGGACGGACACGCAGATTCTCTGGACAAGGTTACGGGTCGTGGGGTTCCTGTTGGCCGCATGCACGACGAACAACACCAGGGCGGACGGCCTTGATTCCCATGGAGCATGATTTTGTTGCATGGCTGAGAGAAAAGAGGTGCGGGGGAGGGGTGAGAGGGGATCACAGCAAGGAGGGGGAGAGGGGATCACAGCGGGGAGGGCAGAAGGAGTCGGAGCCGTGCGACAGTACACCCCGGCGATGCTGCGTACGGGGCATGGGCTCCGTCGGAGGTGAGAGAGAGATAGGTGAGGTAGGGAGGGAAGAGTTTTTTTCCTTCTTTATATTTTATTTATTAGGTCCCACATGTAAGCTGGAAAGAGAGAGTGTGTGTTTTCTTTTTCTTTTTTAGGACCCACATGTAAGTGATACTGCGATAGAGGTGAGAGATTTGTTATTTTAAACAAAGGGCCCACGTGTAAGGAGGGGCAAAAATGTCAAGCAAACGCCCAGAAAATGGTCAAAGGACTTTGACCGGACGGTAACGGCACCGAAGGGCATTTCTATAAGTGCAACTGACGGCAGAGGGGCAAATTTGAGCATGCTTCGAAATTAGGGGCAAATCTGATTAGTGGGTTCGAGTTAGGGGCACAAATGTAAATGTCCCTTGGTTTTATGTCAATATTAAACTTTTGTTTTGAATCTTATGGATCTGAACATTCATGCCACAATAAAGAAAATTACATGGATACATATCTTAGGTAGTATTCCACATCAAAAAAATCTGTTTTTATCATTTACCTACTCGAGGACGAGCAGGAATTAAGCTTGGGGATGCTTGATACGTCTCCAATGTATCTATAATTTTTTATTGTTCCATGCTATTATATTATCTGTTTTGGATGTTTTATGCATTAATATGCTATTTTATATAATTTTTGGGACTAACCTATTAACCTAGAGCCCAGTGCCAGTTTCTGTTTTTTCCTTGTTTTTGAGCTTGGCAGAGAGGGAATACCAAATGGAGTCCAAACGGAATAAAACTTTCACAATGATTTTTCTTTGACCAGAAGACACCCAGGATACTTGGAGATCAAGTTAGAAGATCCACGAGGTGGCCACAAGGGGGAGGGCGCGCCCAGGGGGTAGGGCGCGCCCCCTGCCTTGTGGGCCCCCGTGACTCCACCGACCTACTTCTTCATCCTATATATTCCCAAATATCCCCAAACCACCAGAAGCATCCACGAAAACACTTTTCCACCGTCGCAACCTTCCGTACCCATGAGATCCCATCTAGGGGCCTTTTCCGGCATCCTGTCGGAGGGGGATTCAATCACGGAGGGCTTCTAAATCAACTCTATTGCCCTTCCGATGAAGCGTGAGTAGTTTACCTCAGACCTACGGATCCATAGCTAGTATCTAGATGGCTTCTTCTCTCTCTTTGATTCTCAATACCATGTTCTCCATGATGTTCTTGGAGATCTACCAGATGTAATCTTCTTTTGCGGTGTCTTTGTCGAGATCCGATGAATTGTGGATTTTTAATCAGCTTATCTATGAATATTATTTGAATCTTCTCTAAATTCTTATATGCATGATTTGATATCTTTGTAATTCTCTTCGAACTATCGGTTTAGTTTGGCCAACTAGATTGGTTTTTCTTGCAATGGGAGAAGTGCTTAGCTTTGGATTCAATCTTGCGGTGTCCATTCCTAATGACAGTAGGGGCAGCAAGGCACATATTGTATTGTTGCCATCGAGAATAAAAAGATGGGGTTTACATCATATTGTTTGAGTTTATTCCTCTACATCATGGCATCTTACTTAATGCGTTATTGTGTTCTTCACAAACTTAATACTCTAGATGTAGGCAGGAGTCGGTCGATGTGTGTAGTAATAGTAGTAGACGCTGGCATGAGTCAATCTACTTGACATGAACGTGATGCCTATATATCATAATCATTGCCTTAGATATCGTCATAACTTTGCGCTTTTCTACCAATTGATCGATAGTAATTTGTTCACCCACCGTATTATTTGCTATCTTGAGAGAAGCCACTAGTGAAACCTATGGCCCCTGGGTCTATTTTCCATCATATAAGTTTCCGATCTACTATTTTGCAATATTTTACTTTCCGATCTATAAATCAAAAATACCAAAAATATTTACTTTATCTTTTGTTTAGTTTCATCTATCTCTATCAGATCTCAATTTTGCAAGTAACCGTGAAGGGATTGACAACCCGTTTATCGCGTTGGGTGCAAGTTGTTTGATTGTTTGTGCAGGTCTTGGTGATTTGTGCGTTGTCTCCTACTGGATTGATACCTTGATTCTCAAACTAAGGGAAATACTTATCTTTAGTTTGTTTCATCACCCTTTCCTCTTCAAGGGAAAAATCAACGCAAACTCAAGAAGTAGCAGTACCTCCCTGCCAAACTTATGGCAAGGGAAACGTCAGGTATGGCACACAACATAGCATACATGATAGAACCTATGGTTGAGGCATAGGGAATGACTTTCATTTTCTCTCTATCTTCTGCCATGGTCGGGCTATGAGTCTGACTCAATTTCACAACTTGCAACACAAGCAAGAACCCTTTCTTTGACTGGTCCATTTTGAACTTCTTCAGAACTTTGTCAAAGTATGTGCTTTGTGGAAGTCCTATTAAGCGTCTTGATCTATCCCTATAGATCTTGATGCCCAATATATAAGTAGCTTCACCAAGGTCTTTCATTGAAAAATTCTTATTCAAGTATCCTTTTATGATATCTAGAAATTCTATACCATTTCCAATCAACAATATGTCATCCACATATAATATCAGAAATGCTACAAAGCTCCCACTCACTTTCTTGTAAATACAGGCTTCACCATAAGTCTGTATAAAACCATATGCATTGATAATCTCATCAAAGCATATATATTTCAACTATGAGATGTGTGCATCAGTCCATAGATGGATCTCTGGAGCTTGCACACTTTGTCATCACCTTTAGGATCTACAAAACCTTTTGGTTGCATCATATACAAATCTTCTTTAATAAATCCATTAAGGAATGCAGTTTTGACGTCCATTTGTCAGATTTCATAATCATAAAATGCTGCAATTGCTAACATGATTCGGACAGACTTAAGCATCGCTACGGGTGATAAAGTCATATCGTAGTCAACCCCTTGAATTTGTCGAAAACCATTTGCGACAAGTCGAGCTTTGTAAATAGTGACATTACGTGCCATCAGCATGTGTCTTCTTGAAGATCCATTTATTCTGAATGGCTCGCCAATCATCGGGCAAGTCCACCAAAGTCCACATGTTGTTCTCATACATGGATGGTTCCCTATTTAATGTGAATGCAGATGCCTCTAATTCATAGCCCCAAAATGATAAAGGCAAATCGGTAAGAGACATCATAGAATGCACCGTATCAAATAAAGTATAGTTATGACGTTCGGACACACCATTACGCTGTGGTGTTCCAGGAGGCATGAGTTGTGAAACAATTTCACATTGTTTTAAATGAAGGCCAAACTCGTAACTCAAATATTCACCTCCATGATCAGATCGTAGAAACTTTATTTTCTTGTTATGATGATTCTCTACTTCACTCTGAATTTTTTTGAACTTTTCAAATGTTTCAGATTTGTGTTTCATTAAGTAGATATACCCGTGCCTACTCAAATCATCAATAAAGGTTAGAAAAATAACGATACTTGCCGCGTGCCTCAACACTCATCAAACCGCATACATCTGTATGTATTATTTCCAATAAGTTATTAGCTCGCTCCATTGTTCTAGAGAATGGAATTTTAGTCATCTTGCCCATGAGGCATGGTTCGCAAGTATCAAATGATTCATAATCAAATGATTCCAAAAGTCCATCTGCATGGAGTTTCTTCATGCGCTTTACACCAATATGACCTAAACGGTAGTGCCAGAAGTATGTTGCACTATCATTATCAAGTTTGCATCTTTAGGCATCAATTAATGAATATGTGTATCACTACGATCAAGATTCAACAAGAACAGACCATTCATCAATGGTGCATGACCATAAAAGATATTATTCATATAAATAGAGAAACCATTATTCTCAGACTTAAATGAATAACTGTCTCGCTTAAACACGATCCAGATATAATGTCCATGCTCAATGCTGGCACCAAATAAAAATTATTGAGGTCAACTAATCTTGAAGGTAGATGTAGAGGTAGCATGCCGACGGCGATCACATCGACCTTGAAACCATTCCTGACGCGCATCGTCACCTCGTCCTTCGCCAATCTTCGTTTATTCTGCAGCTCCTATTTCGTGTTACAAATATGAGCAACCAAACCAGTATCAAATACCCATACTACAAGCATTAGTAAGGAACACATCAATAACATGTATATCAAATATACCTTCGTTCACTTTGCCATCCTTCTTATCCACCAAATACTTGGGGCAGTTCCGTTCCCAGTGACCATTACCCTTGTAGTAGAAGCACTCAGTCTCAGCCTTGGGTCCAGCTTTGGGATTCTTCACGGGAGCGGCAACTTGCTTGTCGTTCTTCTTGAAGTTCCCTTTCTTTCCTTTCCTTTTTTCTTGAAACTGGTGGTCTTGTTAACCATCAACACTTGATGCTCCACCTTGATTTCTACCTCCGCGGCCCTAAGCATTGCAAGAGCTCGTCATCCCTTGCATGTTATAGGTCATCATGAAGCCTTTGTAGCTTGGTGGCGGTAACTGGAGAACTCTGTCAATAACACTCTCAACTGGAAGATCAATTGCCAGCTGAGTCAAGTGGTTATGATACACAGACATTTTGAGTATGTGTTCACTGACAGAACTATTCTCCTCCATCTTGCAGCTATAGAACTTGTTGGAGACTTCATATCTCTCAACCCGGGCATTAGCTTGAAATATCAACTTCAGCTCTTGGAACATCTCATATGCTATGTGACGTTAAAAACGTCTTTCAAATCCCGGTTCTAAGTCGTATAGCATGGCACACTAAACTATTGAGTAGTCATTAGATCAAGTCTGACAGACGTTCGTAACATATGTAGTAGCTCCTGCAGCAGGTCTGTCACCTAGCGGTGCATCAAGGAGATAATTCTTCTGTGCAGCAATGAGGATAATGTTGGGTTCTACGGTAGGGTGCGTCGATTGCAATTTAAAATTCCTACACACAGAACATCCAGGAACATGCTATGGGAGATGGATAACAGGTTGTTACCACTAGATGCGCAGTGCTGTGCAGCGGAAGTAGAGTTGAGGCAGCGCGTCCACGTGGATCGTCTCCTCCTTGTCCGTCTCCCTCGAATAGCCGGTCGTCCGATCCCAGGTACAAGTTCGCCGGAGCGGCACAAGTGCACCGCCTCTAACGGTATCTGCGCATGCAGGAGGAACACTGTGCAGCGGACTGCTAGGTCCGATCACACAGTCGGCAACGAGTGGAGGTGGCTATTTGCAACACATGCAAACCCTAGTTGCAGCGCCGAAGTGATCAACCGCATGAGTGTGCCGCACCCCCACTTTATATAGGCGTCCATCGCAGGCTCAACACTTGGGCCTTGCACGGACCCTAAAGCCCAAAGTCTACTCGGTCACGTTCCTAGTCCAGTTCGGATCACATCCGACCAGTGTCCTACGAACCGACCTTGTAGGTTCCTTCCCTTAAGCGTGCGACCCTTAGGTTCAACTCGGCTTGGTCACAGTTCAGATCACCTCCGGCCTGCACGGTTGGTAATGGCTTCTAGCAAGGCGTTCCGACCACCAAGCAGACTATGAAGCTGATTAGGCAAACCTGTACAATGTGTCACACTTCTGTTCCCTTTGCCACACGCTATATGTTGTCGGGCTCAAGGCAAGACTGTCATCCTTGTGCTAGCCCAACCTCTTTCTTGTTCCAGTGATTCCGACCACTATCCGGATTATCTCATAATCCTAGTCGCATGGTGAAAGTGCTAGTTATCGACTAGAGGGGGGGTGAATAGGCGATTTTTATGAAAGTCTTCAAAACATGGAAGTTTCAAAGACAAACAATAGAAATAACCTAATTGATATGCAGCGGAAGATAAACTACAACAAGCAAGCCATAATCAAGTATGCAATAGCATTAACGTTCGAAGATTAATAGCAGCTAGGTAGTAGGATCAGGATGGAAGATAGTATGAAGCCAATAAACAATAGTAGTCAAGCAATGAAGTCAATCAGATAAGCGATAAGCAATGACTTCACAAAGACAACCTCAAAGTAAAGGAGGGAAGAGATAGAACCAGTTGCTTGTTGAAGACACAGGATTTGTTGGACCAGTTCTAGTTGCTGTGACAACTGTACGTCTGATTAGGGAGGCTGAGATTCAACTCAGAAGACCGTGTCTTCACCTTATTCCCCTTGAGCTAAGGTCACTTCGTCCTCGCCCAATCACTCTGGTAAGTCTTCAAGGTAGACTTCCAAACCTTCATAGACTTTGTTCACCCGGCAATCCACAATGACTCTTGGATGCTCAGAACGCGATGCCTAACCGGCTGGAGGATACACAGTCCTCAAGTGTAATAAGTCTTCAGGTTACACAGACAGAAAGACTTCAGTGATGCCTAACACTCTTGGGCTCTGGGTGTTTGGGCTTTGTCCTCGCAAGGATTTCTCTCTCTCAAATGCTTCGAGGTGGGTTGCTCTCAAACGACAAAAGCCGTATATTAACTCTGAGCAGCCACCAATTTATGGTGTAGGGGGTAGGCTATTTATAGCCACTAGGCAACCCGACCTGATTTGTCCGAAATGACCCTGGGTCACTAAGGAACTGACATGTGTTCCAACGGTCAGAATTCAAACACACACGACAACTTTACTTGGGCTACAAGCAAAGCTGACTCATCCAACTCTGGATAAGATTTGCTCTCATTGTCTTCGCTCGAAGACATAGGATTTAGGTTGAGCATCGCTTCAGTCACTCTGACTTAGTTCACTTGGACCCCACTTAACAATATGGTGGTTCCTACGACTCAACAAAGAAGAAAAGGAAACAACGAAACCACACAGTCTTCGTGCTCCATAGTCTTCACGCAATGTCTTCTCATGTCATAGTCTTCAATATGAATATCTTCTCATACCACCATTGTCGTCAATATCTTCATACATTTTTAGGGGTCATCTCCGGTAGGTAAACCGAATCAATGAGGGACACTACCTGCGTTATCCTGCAATTCTCACAAACGCATTAGTCCCTCAACCAACTTTGTCGTCAATACTCCAAAACCAACTAGGGGTGGCACTAGATGCACTTACAATCTCCCCCTTTTTGGTGATTGATGACAAACTGGTTGAAGTTTTCAACGGGGATAAAGTATGTGAAATTGTAGAGGATAGGAATTTGTCTTCATAAGTAGCAAGGGCTCCCCCTGAAGATGTGCATATAAATAATTTTGCTTTTGGAATGCAAATGCACATGGCAGGTTGTACTTGTGGAGATCCACTTCAACTTATGAAGATAATTCATCATCCATGAAATGATATAGCATATAGGATGACATGCATAATGAAAAATGGACGTCTGCAGGATGATTTAAGTGCGGAAGTTATCATCACACGTGGAAATGCAAATAAGTAGCAGACGACCATCAAGTTTAAGTGTTACAACTCAGAGAACCAAATGTTTCAAAATGCAGGAGTTGTAAGCACGAGGCAAAATATAACGCAACCG
The DNA here is from genome assembly GCF_002162155.2 of Triticum dicoccoides. Classification (NCBI taxonomy): domain Eukaryota; kingdom Viridiplantae; phylum Streptophyta; class Magnoliopsida; order Poales; family Poaceae; genus Triticum; species Triticum dicoccoides. Next base: position 573,857,497 of record NC_041385.1, on the reverse strand, counting down.
CCCATTTGAACCCGCTTGAAGACTATCAACTCATACACTTCTCCCCCTTTTGTCAATAATGACCAAAAAGGTTTGAAGACATAGAGCATCTACTCGTCTTCTTGATGAGTAGGTGAAGCAGCAGGGTTGTTGTCGTTGGGTGGCGGTGCAGATGAACTTGGTGCAGTGTTGATGCGCGCAGTAGTAGTAGGAGGTGGTGAAGTAGCATCATCTTCATCATTGATCACTCTGGCATTTACCGTTGCCGCGGAGGAAGAATATTCAGAGTCTTCAAGAGATGGAGTTCTTCGTAAGACAGCATTCCGTGGAGGAGTGGAGTCAAACTGAAATCTTTCATTGAAGCCATCGTCTTGAAGATCTGCTTCACCACTAAGCAGGGTCAAACTCTTCCATGATCGCCGGCAAGTTTCGTGAGCAACAAAGGCATTCTTGGTGGCAAGCTTGCGAATGGGATTGACATCCACCAAGAGGCTTTGCATCTGTCTCTTGAGCCAAAAGTGATGTTTATCCTGTTTCTGATGAAGGGCCAAAAGAAGTTCTCGATCATTGAGAATGCGAGAATGCTTCTGGGGCCTTTGGGAAATGGTGCTTTCGGTGGCTTCAGTAGGTGCTCGATGAGGCAGACGAGTATTTCCAGCCAATGGATAGATTCGTGTAGCTGCTTGAACACCTTCAATGGGTTGAGTGAAGCTTTGGTGCTCGGCATTCTGAAGACAAAGAGGCTTCTTGGCAGGGTCAGGATATATAGCTTCAACTGACATATCAACCTCAGGTAGAAAAATCACATGATTGCGAGCAGAAGGTTGATAGTTGACAGTAGAGTGTCGCTTTATGAGGCGCATGACCCATGGAGCATAAAACTTCAGACCAAAGAGATCAGAGCCGGAGGCAACAGGTTGTCTGATGAAGAAATCTTGTGCATTGAAGCTGATGCCATTGAAAATGTAGAAGACCAAAGTCTTCATAGCTCCTTCAAGCTTTGCCGCTGATGAATGTCCTTTGATAGGCCATAGAGTCCGCCTGATGATGTGATATATGGTGCGCGGCAGATACTCAATGTCTTCAACAAAGAACTCTGTTGGATATTCAGCATCACGGGGCAAAGGTTTCATCATGCTCAGCATCTGACTCATATTGGGTTCAGGCCTATGAAAGATGCTTTCCAGGGCATTGCGATGATGTTGACAACCAGGTTCATAGAGTTCTCCGGGAGTGGACAGGCCTGTAAGCTCGATGATATCCATAGCTTTGGCTTCATGATGAACGTTTCCGGTCATCCACTCGAGAACCCAAGTCTTCGTATCTCTGTTGTAGCCGCGAATGTGCAATGTGGCATAGAATTGAAGCAATAGTTCTTCATTCCAGTGTTCTTTATCTGTGACAAAACTGAGCAGCCCAGCATCACGAAAGCAGTCAAGTGCTTCTTCTAAGCAGGGGAGTCCAGTAATGGCTTCAGTGTCGAGGCGCATATGAGGGAAGATGCGCCCTTGATCATACAGAACACAGCAGTAATAGCTTCGCTGCTGATGACTCCAGAACCGATCTGATGCAATTCTTGGCTTCGTGTAGGGGTTCTCCGAGCTATCAAAGAATGTGTCGTGGCTCTTGAAGCCATTAGCATTGAAGGACCCTGCTAAGTTTGCAGTACCTGGAAACCTTGGCAGTCTTGGCTTGGGCTTCTGGACTTGAGGCCTATGCTCAACATGATAGTCAAATTGAGGACCAGAGACATTAGGTGGAGGGACCAGAACGGGCCATCTGACTGTTGTTAGCTCTCCGTGGTTATATGCCTGCTCAATTGTATAGGGCCTTGGTGGCGGAACAGGAGCAGTGGCAGCAACTAAGGCTTCAGGCTGCACAACAGGTGCTTCAGAAGTAGTAGCCTCACTAGCTTCAGGTGCAGTGGCCGCATTAGCTTCAGGCACACTGGTTGTTGCAAGCTCCACATTAGCTTTAGCCATGACAATGTCATCGGCTTCACTTGCGTTGGTTGTGGCAGCTTCAGGATTTTCAACCTCCACTTGAGGAGCTAGAGGGTCAGGCATTGACACCTTCACTTCATGAACTATTTCTTCGGGAATGGGGGGAGTAGAGACACATTCTTCTTGACGTTCTTCATCGGCTGATGCAGCCGGTTTGTCTTCAGCAGCAGGTGCTTCAGACGCAGAGACATTCACAGCAGGAGTGGCTTCTAAAAACACTTGACGTGCAACAGGTTGATGATGCACTTCTCCTTCTGGAACGCTCGGAAGAGGAGCTTGAGGCCTTGGTCCTTTGCAAAGCCTTTGGAGTACAGGCGATGCTTTTGGAGATGGAGTGGGCAAGCCCTCATCCTCTTCAGCTTGTACGGATGTTGTGACTTGTTGTTGTTGGGGAGTGTTGGGGGAGTCTTGTTCTTGCGGGTGATCAGCCCATGAATCATCCTGTGCAATTGGCGTCAGAGGACGACCAATGCTGATGAGTTCGCTGTTCGTACGAACAGGCGATGATACCACATTGTATTCGATCTGAGGAAGAACTTCATCATCTTCAACATTGTCATGATGACCAATGTGTTCAGCAACGGTGGGTTCAGCTGCTGGAATATCTTCAGCTTCAGGAGCCTCTGTGGAAGCAGGCTCATGAACAGTCATGTGAAGTTCTTGAGATACAGATGCAGGATGAATCACTAAGATGGGTTCAACAAAGAGGGGCTCTGTGGAAGCAGCCCGATTCTTCTTGGTCTTGCGCTTCTTCTTGGAGGGAGCGGCATCAAAGGCTTCGGTATTCTTCCTCTTTCTGGCTTCTGCCTCTGCAGCCCTCGTCTTCTTCTGTTCTGAAGCGGTTGTGGTGACCTTTGGCTTCGAACCAGTCATGCTACTTGGGAAGATAATGCGTGGAGCATCTTGGCTTGAAGGCGCAGGCTGATCAGTAGGAAGCTTCTTCTTTTTCTTTGCTGCCATCCTGGGGTCAATGCCAGGATGGCCAAGTGACTTGCACTTCTCAGCCTCATTGTAGGCAAGCACACACTTATCAGCCAAACTCTTCATGCGCTCACGAGAGCCTTGAGCTTCTTGGCGCTTCTTCAGAAAAGCTTCTTTAAGCTCATGCAGCATGACCTTAAAGTTCCTGACGTCTTGAACACTCAGCTTGGCCATATGCTTCTTGAATTGAGCCTTTTCATAATCAATATTGTGCTTGACCTCAACGATTCGCTGAGCGAGAGCCAGCTCAGAAGCAATGGCGCCATTGAAAGAGACGCTGAGGCTAATTGGAAGTTGTAAATCTTCAAAGCTGACGTTTGGGGTGTCGAACCACTCATCAATGAAATTGTGGATGATGGCCACATCAAAGAGAGGCAAATTGCTGAAGATTTCTGCTTCTTCCTTGCTCTTTATCAGCTGCTCAAGAGCATCATCCGCAAGATCTTCATCACTTGATAGATCAATCGGTTCTTCACGCAGAATAGCAGTAGGAGTCAGAGCTTGATCAGTATTCCTGACAAGTTGCCTTTTCTTCTCCGTCTTCTTGGAGATACGAGATTGATCTTCAGACTGCACATTGGCTTCAGGAGGTGCAGTGGCCAATGGCTTCACACGAGAAGCTTTTGGAGGTGCGGCTGATGATGAAACCTTAACCTTCTTTGGCTTCTTCGGACTTGGAGTAGGAGCAGGGGCTTCATCAGAATCAGCATCATTGTTGGGATGATCCACTCTGGCACCATGAACCAAGACGTAGGAGATGAGACCATCAAGGTTTGCAAAGGGGCCAATTCTATTCTCTTCAGCTTCACGTGTCCCATCCTCACGGGGAGCAGAGGGACCAGGATTGAAGTCTAATCCCCATGACTTCTTGTTTTCCTTTGCTGAAGACATAGCAAACTAGAAGTTGCGCTTGAAGAGATTGTCGTTGCGACACTAGAGCAATGATGATGGGTCGGCTTCTTCAGGCTGTGGTCCACGGACCATGCACGGATAGAATTATTGCTCAATGGCTTCAACTTTGTTCTTGGGGGGAAGGCCTCGATAGAGAATATCGCCTCAAGGACTCTTGATAGCATACTTCTCTACGTACTCCTGGGTGACGAACCTATACTTGTACCACTGTTCAGCCCAATAGCGTCGAATCCATTGGATTCGAGTCTTGCGTTGATTGTAATCTTCTTCAGGATCTGTTTTGTATATATCTGCAAGATCATCAGGCAGATCCCTAGAAGTTCCCCCGCGACGCTATCTGCCACCCTTCCTGACTGATTTCTCTGCATCCATGAAGTTCAAACTGAATGGTTTCAATACGCTCAAAGGCTTCAGAGATTTACGCTTGCTGGTCAAACAGGAACTGGCTTCAGGAGAATTGATATGATGCTATAAGTATTCTACAAACAAATGCAGACTATGAGAACCTAGGGATTCTCCCATGGACATGTACCTGTGACAGCATTACAGATGCGAGGGAAGGGGACGAGGTCATATGCATTCTCAGAAGATTTTGAAGATAAATTAGTTTGAAGATATTGATCTCATGATGCGAAGACATTCACTTACATAGGTGAGTTGGTTCCAGATTTGTACCAATTCGTGAATAAGTACAAGTGAGGAATCAAACTTGATATGAAATCTAAGTGAATATACTAGGCATTAAGAGATGCAGACAGAATCGATTTAACATTGAATAGGTAGAAACTACTTTCGGTAAACAGGATGAATCTTGAAGATCAAAAAGGTGGTAAAAATAGAGTTATAATTACCGCACGAAGAACTGCTAGATGGGAAGAATAGGAGACCGAGCAGTTCAGTCCACCGTGCCCTAACTTGGCGACGGAGGACACCTACGGCGACGGCGGAGAGGATGATGTCCACGGCCGGCGTGAGGACGGCATCGGAGAAGTTGCGACAGCTAAGCGCTTCGTCGCCGGCGTCGTCGAGAGCTAGCGGTGGCGCTAGGGTTTTGACGGAGGTGGAGAGGTGGAAGAAGGATTTCTTTACCGCAGGGAGCACATATTTATAAGTAGGTGTGCAGCACAGCGCAATTACGCAGGTGCCCCTGTCTGTTCACATCCGTGGGGTACATGGCAAGCATGCAACACATTTAGAATTGTCCCACGTTCCCACGCCCGCCAAGTATGTTGGATGTTCGTTCCGGCTTCTCCAGATATCGACAGTTTAGATAATTCATTTAAATAGGACTTGATGTTTTGTCTCTGTGTCTTCTGCTGACAAGGATGCAGAGAAGACATTCGACAGTTTCAATAGAATGCATATGATTTGGACAGATAGAGTTTGAGATAGGAAGCATAGAGAGATTAGGGTCCGATCACATTCACTTAGTTCAAAAGATTCAACTTGAAGACATAGCTATAAGTGAATGTTGTAGAGGACAGAACGCTAGTATATATATTTATGCAATCAAATAACTATAGCGCAGAAAAATCACGAAGATAAATTGAAACTGAAGACAAACCAAATGTGAAATCTTTGCAAAATAACGCCATGGGTGAAACACTTGAAACAGAGAAATTTGGTGGTGGCGTTACCCACCGTATAGGAAGTATTAGACCCAGACACGGCGCACAATTATCGTGGCGCTTCGAAGTCAAATTCCATGTTAATGTATTCACACTCAGAGTGTAAATCTTCATTGATTGAAGATATACATTACTGTATGTGTTGCACATCTAAGTCATCAACATGCATAAGTGTTAGGATGTGTGCCTGATTACAGGACATTAGAGGATTCCAAGATATTTAGCTCACACCGTAACTTGCAAAACCTTTTCTCATCCAAGGGCTTTGTGAAGATATCTGCCAGTTGCTCTTCAGTGTTGACGTGCATGATATCTATATCTTTCTTCATAACATGATCTCTGAGAAAGTGATGACGTATTTCAATGTGCTTTGTCTTCGAGTGCTGGACTGGATTGTTGGCAATCTTGATGGCACTTTCGTTGTCGCAGAAGAGAGGGACTTGCTTCAGATCGATGCCATAGTCCTTGAGAGTTTGCTTCATCCATAGAAGCTGAGCACAACAGGATCCAGGAGCAATGCATTCAGATTCAGCAGTTGAGAGTGATACACAGTTCTGCTTCTTTGAAGACCAACAGACAAGTGATCGACCAAGAAAATGACATGTGCCTGATGTTGACTTGCGATCCACCATGTCACCAGCATAATCAGCATCCGAGAATCCAACCAGATCAAACCTTGAGCCCTTTGGATACCATAATCCGAGTGTTGTCGTGTAAGCCAAATATCTAAGAATTCGCTTCACTGCTAAGTGATGCGATTCCTTTGGTGCCGCTTGGAATCGAGCACACATGCAAACACTAAGCATAATATCTGGCCTAGATGCACATAGGTAAAGTAAAGAACCAATCATGGAGCGGTATACCTTTTGATCGAACTCTTTACCATTGTCATCGGGACCAAGATGATGTTTGGCTGGCATTGGCGTCGTGCAACCTTTGCAATCTTGCATGCCGAACTTCTTCAGGCAATCTTTGAGGTATTTTTCTTGAGATATGAAGATGCCATTTCTTTGTTGACGGATTTGAAGACCAAGGAAGAACTTTAGCTCACCCATCATGGACATCTGATATTGCTCTTGGATCATAAATCCAAACTCATCACTATACTTCTGGTTGGTGCAGCCGAAGATTATGTCATCAACATATATTTGGCACACAAACAGTTCACCATCATATGTCTTCGTGAAGAGTGTGGGATCGAGGGATCCCAGTTTGAAGCCTTTACTTTTTAGGAAGTCTTTGATTGTATCATACCAAGCGCGAGGAGCTTGTTTGAGGCCATACAGTGCTTTGTTGAGTTTGTACACCATATCAGGATGTTTTGGATTTTCAAAGCCAGGTGGTTGTGCAACATATACTTCTTCTTCAATCTTGCCATTGAGAAATGCACTCTTTACATCCATTTGATATAGCAAGATGTTGTGATGATTTGCATAGGCTAGCAGTATTCAAATGGCTTCAAGCCTAGCAACAGGAGCAAATGTTTCATCGAAGTCAATTCCTTCAACTTGAGTATATCCTTGAGCCACAAGACGTGCTTTGTTTCTGACGACTTGACCATGCTCATCTTGCTTGTTTCGATATATCCATTTTGTTCCTATAATGTTATGCTTGCGAGGGTCAGGTCGCTTGACAAGTTCCCAAACATTATTCAGCTTGAACTGTTGAAGTCCTTCTTGCATGGCTTGAATCCATTCAGGTTCCATAAAAGCTTCAGCAACTTTCTTGGGTTCAGATATTGATACAAATGAAAAATGCCCACAGAAATTTGCTAGCTGTGTTGCTCTTGATCGAGTAAGCGGACGAGGCGCATTGATGCTATCAATTATCTTCTCGATTTGTACTTCGTTTGCAACACGAGGATGAACTGGACGAAGACCTTGCTCATGCTGATCATTGTCATCATTGGAAGTATTGTCTTTGGTCTGAGCATTGTCTTCAGGTTGGTTTGGTGCAGAAATGATAAGTTCCTCTTCAGGCTGTGCTTCAGAGGGCATGATTTCACCAGTTCCCATTAGCTTGATAGATTCACTGGAAGGAGCTTCATCAAGTGTGCTTGGCAGGAGCTCTCGTTGTGAACCATTGGTTTCATCAAATCGCACATCCACTGTTTCAATGATTTTGTAGTGGAAGAGGTTGAAGACTCTATAAGAGTGTGAATCCTTTCCATAGCCAAGCATGAAGCCTTCGTGAGCTTTGGGTTCAAATTTTGACTTGTGATGGGGATCCTTGATCCAACATCTAGCACCAAAGACTCTGAAGTAGCTGACATTTGGCTTCTTGCCAGTGAGGAGCTCATAGGATGTTTTGCCCAGAAGCTTATGGATGTAGACACGGTTGATGATGTGACAAGCTGTATCAATGGCTTTAGGCCAGTACTTTCTTGGTGTCTTGTACTCGTCAAGCATTGTGCGAGCCATCTCAATAAGGGTTCTGTTTTTGCGCTCAACAATGCCATTTTGTTGTGGTGTGTATGGAGCAGAAAATTCATGAGTGATTTCCATTGTATCCACATAAAGATCAAGGCCGATGTTCTTGAATTCAGTGCCGTTATCACTTTTGATATGCTTGATCTTGACGCCATAGTTGTTCATTGCTCGATTGGCGAATCGTTTGAAGACATCTTATACTTCAGTCTTGTAGAGAATTATGTGCACCCATGTGTATCTTGAGTAGTCATCAACAATGACGAAGCCATAGAGACATGTCGTTGTTTTGAGGGTGGAGTAGTGGGTAGGTCCAAATAAGTCCATGTGTAGCAGCTCGAAGGGTTGAGATGTTGTCATGATGGTCTTCGAGGATGCTTGGCCCTTGTCATCTTTCCAGCTTAGCAGGCACCACACAGATGATCTTTCTTGAACTTGACACCTTCGATGCCTATGACATGCTTCTTCTTGACGAGAGTGTGCAAGTTCCTCATGCCTGCATGCCCCAGCCTTCAATGCCAGAGCCAGCATTCTGAAGCTTTAGCAAGAAGACATATGGCGAGTTTTGGACCTGCTGAGAAATCTACCATGTATAGATCACTTTTCCTATACCCTTCAAAGACTAGAGATTTGTCAGATTCCATTAGTACAAGGCAACGATATTTTCCAAATATCACAATCATATTTAAGTCACAAAGCATTGAGACAGACATTAAGTTGAATCCAAGGGATTCAACAAGCATCACTTTATCCATGTGTTGATCCTTTGAGATTGCAACTCTACCTAGACCCAATATTTTGTCTTTACCAGTGTCAGCAAATGTGATTTGACTCTTGTCAGATGGACGTAAGGTTGAGTCCATGAGAAGACTTTGATCGCCAGTCATATGATTAGTGCATCCGCTGTCAATAATCCATTCTGAAGCTTTTGGTGTACCCTACAGTGCAGTTAGAGGGATAGGCTTCACAATGTATGTTGTGAAGCATAAGCATTTGATGCACACTTGGATTATCATAGCATAGATGAAAGTTAGCACACAGTATGACAGGTAAGCGATTCATACATGGAATACATATTAAGTTATTTTATCATGCGTTCCTTTGTGTTTTAGGTCCCCAGCAATTATATCGGACGCCATTGATTGCTGGCTGGAGACCACATCCTGCAAGAGAGAGTTAATTCTTCTTCACCACCCACATTTTCAGGGGTGGCTTAGAAGCAATGAGTCTAAGTGAAGCATCTGAGAATTTTGGCTTTGAAGCCCTAGCAAATAGCCTTGCAGGAGATGAATGATACTCATGTGAATAAGCAGAAAAGTTCTTAGTTCTATGAACATAGCGATTTGAAGACACACGCTCATATTCATGAGTCTGAGTATGATTTCCCTGCAAAACATTGGCGTTAGGGTGACTCAAGTGAGTCCTGTGTTTGTAAGTAGCCATTGGACCATATGATGCCTTTAGTCTGGGGTTTGTCTTCTTCCCTGGTGGTGTCATGATGACATTCACTAGAAGATTCGCAAGGCAGCTTTTGGGAACCCAGATCTTATTCATAGGAGGTCCATTCCTGCAGTTAGTACCAATATACCTGGCAAACACTTCACCATTCTGATTTTTGAATAGTTTATAGTTTGCATCAAAGGATTCATCAATGATAATAGGATTAGCACAGGTAAATCCAGATAAAGTAGATGGATCCACTGAAGGTTCCTTTGCAGCAACCCATGTGGTTTTGGGATACTGCTCAGGCTTCCAGTAGGAACCATCAGCAATCATTTTCATCTCGAACCCAACACCCTCTTTCCTAGGGTTTCGGTTCAGAATCTGCTTTTTGAGGACATCACAAAGTGTCTGATGCCCTTTCAGACTTATATACATCCCTGTTTTAGGCAATGTCTTCAACCTAGCATTTTCATCAGAAATAGTAGTGGTATCCTCAGAAGAGGGGTTAGTTACCACATCAGTAGTTGAAGACAGAGCAACAGTAGCAGAAGTGGAACATTCAGCAATAGAGGTAGCGTTATCACGCTCAATGCATTTTAAGCATGGTGGTTCAAATTCATCCTGAGCGGGACTGATCTGTTGAGCTCGAAATGACTCATTCTCTTTTTGAAGATCTTCATGAGTCACTTTCAGTTTCTCAAGCTCTTGCTTCCTTTGAAGATAATCATAGGAGAGATTTTCATAAGTGGTTGAGAGCGTCTCATGAAGACTTTCAAGTTCTTGATACTTAGCATGAAGATTTTTTATGTCTTCAACTAAGGAATGTGAACATGTCATTTCCGCGTCCAACGGGTCATCGCTTTTGTCTAACAGTTTTTGAGTATGTTCCATAGCCCTTTGTTGTTCAGTAGCAATTTTAGCAAGTGTTTTGTAGCTGGGTTTAGATTCACAATCAGAGTCATCTTCACTTGATGTTTGAAAGTAAGTATCGCGCGATTTTACCTTGGCACCGCGTGCCATGAAGCAGTAGGTGGGAGCAGGATCATCCTTGTCATCATCAGCGTTGGTGTGGGAGTCATTGTCTTCAGTGTTGAAGATGGACTGTGCGACGTAGGCTGTGGCTAGAGCCAGACTTGCAACGCCAGAGTCAGACTCAGCTTCAGATTCCACCTCTGCCTCCTCAGAAGCAGACTCCTCCTCTGAATCCATTTGCTTGCCAACAAAAGCTCGAGCCTTGCCAGATGAGCTCTTCTTGTGAGATGAAGACCTTGATGAGGACTTGGAAGAAGACTTCGAAGATTTCTTCTTCTTCTTGTCATCGGAGTCATATTCCTTGCTCTTCTTCTTCTTCTTCTTCTCATTGTCCCACTGAGGACACTCAGAGATGTAGTGCTCAGGCTTCTTGCACTTGTGACATGTTCTCTTCTTGTTGTCTTGAGTGGAAGCTTCATCATTTCTTGAACTGGATCGTGAAGACTTTCTGAAGCCCTTCTTCTTGGTGAATTTCTGGAACTTCTTCACAAGCATAGCAAGCTCCCTTCCAATGTCTTCAGGATTGTCAGAACCGCAGTCAGATTCTTCTTCTTCAGATGAGGAAACAACTTTTGCCTTCAAAGCACGAGTTCGGCCATAGTTGGGGCCATAGATATCTCTTTTCTCAGAAAGCTAGAACTCATGTGTGTTGAGCCTCTCAAGTATATCAGACGGATCGAGTGTCTTGAAGTCAGGACGTTCTTGTATCATGAGGGCAAGGGTGTCAAAGGAGGTGTCAAGTGATCTCAGCAGTGCCTTGACAATTTCATGCTTGGTGATCTCAGTGGCGCCGAGCGCCTGAAGCTCATTTGTGATGTCGGTGAGGCGATCAAACGTGAGATGGACATTTTCATTGTCGTTTCTCTTGAAGCGATTGAAGAGATTGCGAAGAACACTGATCCTCTGGTCTCTCTGTGTAGAGACGCCTTCATTGACCTTGGACAGCCAGTCCCAGACTAGCTTTGACGTTTCCAGAGCACTCACACGGCCATATTGTCCTTTGGTCAGATGACCACAGATGATGTTCTTTGCAGTCGAGTCCAGTTGAATGAACTTCTTGACATCAGTAGGGGTGACACCTTCACCAGTTTTGGGAACGCCATTCTTGACGACATACCAGAGGTCGACATCAATGGCTTCAAGATGCATGCGCATCTTATTCTTCCAGTAGGGATATTCTGTTCCATCGAACACAGGGCAAGCAGCGGACACTTTGATTATCCCTGCAGTCGACATAGCTAAACTCCAGGTGGTTAAACCGAATCACACAAAACAAGGGAGTACCTTGGTCTGATACCAATTGAAAGTGCTAGTTATCGACTAGAGGGGGGTGAATAGGCGATTTTTATGAAAGTCTTCAAAACATGGAAGTTTCGAAGACAAACAATAGAAACAACCTAATTGATATGCAGCGGAAGATAAACTACAACAAGCAAGCCATAATCAAGTATGCAATAGCATTAACGTTCGAAGATTAATAGCAGCTAGGTAGTAGGATCAGGATGGAAGATAGTATGAAGCCAATCAACAATAGTAGTCAAGCAATGAAGTCAATCAGATAAGACGATAAGCAATGACTTCACGAAGACAACCTCAAAGTAAAGGAGGGAAGAGATAGAACCAGTTGCTTGTTGAAGACACAGGATTTGTTGGACCCGTTCCAGTTGCTGTGACAACTGTACGTCTGGTTAGGGAGGCTAAGATTCAACTCAGAAGACCGTGTCTTCACCTTATTCCCCTTGAGCTAAGGTCACTTAGTCCTCGCCCAATCACTCTGGTAAGTCTTCAAGGTAGACTTCCAAACCTTCACAGACTTCGTTCACCCGGCAATCCACAATGACTCTTGGATGCTCAGAACACGACGCCTAACCGGCTGGAGGATACACAGTCCTCAAGTGTAATAAGTCTTCAGGTCACACAGACAGAAAGACTTCAGTGATGCCTAACACTCTTGGGCTCTGGGTGTTTGGGATTTGTCCTCGCAAGGATTTCTCTCTCTCAAATGCTTCAAGGTGGGTTGCTCTCAAACGACAAAAGCCATATATTAACTCTGAGCGGCCACCAATTTATGGTGTAGGGGGTAGGCTATTTAAAGCCACTAGGAAACCCGACCTGATTTGTCCGAAATGACCCTGGGTCACTAAGGAACTGACACGTGTTCCAACGGTCAGATTTCAAACACACACGGCAACTTTACTTGGGCTACAAGCAAAGCTGACTCATCCAACTCTGGATAAGATTTGCTCTCATTGTCTTCGCTCGAAGACATAGGATTTAGGTTGAGCATCACTTCAGTCACTCTGACTTAGTTCACTTGGACCCCACTTACCAGTACGGTGGTTCCTATGACTCAACAAAGAAGAAAAGGAAACAACGAAACCACACAGTCTTCATGCTCCATAGTCTTCACGCAATGTCTTCTCATGTCATAGTCTTCAATATGAATATCTTCTCATACCACCATTGTCGTCAATGTCTTCATACATTTTTAGGGGTCATCTCCGGTAGGTAAACCGAATCAATGAGGGACACTACCTGCGTTATCCTGCAATTCTCACAAACACATTAGTCCCTCAACCAACTTTGTCGTCAATACTCCAAAACCAACTAGGGGTGGCACTAGATGCACTTACACATGGCCATGCTTATCCTGGTCGGATCACATGAGGGGCCCAGAGTATATCTCTCCTAATCGGAGGGGCAAATCCCATCTTGCTCGACCATGTCTCGCGGCATGGGACTGGACAAACCCGAAACCTACCTTTGTAACTACCCAGTCACGGAGTAGCGTTTGGTCGGCCCAAAGCAAGTCTGTCACCATCCCGAGTACATGCGTCAGCTTAGGTCTTACGACATAGAACGTATGTTGTACTAGAGACTCACAGATGACATATCGCTGCGTCTCATAGTCGGGACTGTCCGACTCGGACCTTATCTCGACTCGGATTCGACGTAGTCGGATCCGACCAGACCTTTCCAAGTCCATATTATCCGGTTAGCATCCAATGCTCCATGTCTAGTGAGACCAAGCCATCGACCGTGTCATATGCTAGTCTAGTCGGCTGCGCGTCCACACAACCCTTTCGACTAGGGACCTTTTAGGACAGTCATCATACAATGCATAGTCCCACAAACAAGTCAGTTACTTGCTGATACACATCATTGATAATGTCCAAGGACTATATTTATTCATAAACACATAGGAAATATCATCATACATGATTGCCTCTAGGGCATATCTCCAACAGATAATCCTCAAGTTACGGACCCAGTCCGTGTAGTTGATACCATCATCTTTCAACTTAACTTTCTCTAGGAACGCATTAAAATTCAAGGGAATGGTAGCACGGGCCATTGATCTACAACATAGATATGCAAAAACTATTAAGACTAAGTTCATGATAAATTAAGTTCAATTAATCAAATTACTAATGAAATCCCACCTAAATTAACATCCCTCAAGTTATCTAAGTGAAACATGATCTAAATCAACTAACCCATGTCCGATCATCACGTGAGATGGGGTAGTCATCAATGGTGAACATCTCTATGTTGATCATATCTACTATATGACGCATGTTCGACCTTTCAGTCTCTAGTGTCCCGAGACCATGTCTGTACATGCTAGGCTCATCAAGTTTAACCCAAGTATTCTGCTTGTGCAAAAATGGCTTACACCTATTGTATGTGAACGTAGAGTCTCAATCGTCACGAGGTACTTCGAAACTATGAACTTTAGCAACAGGTGCATATTCGGGGAGAACACTTTTATCTTGAAAGTTAGTGAATGGATCATCTTATAAAGCTACCGTCATTCTATGCAAAATAAGATGCATAAAGGATAAACATCACATGCAATCAAAATATGTGACATGATATGGCCATCATCATCTTGTGCTTTTGATCTCCATCTCCAAAGCATTGTCATGATATCCATCATCGCCGGCTCGACACCTTGATCTCCATCATTGTGTCGGGGTCATCTCGCCTACTATTGCTTCTACTACTATTGCTAATGCATAGTGATAAAGTAAAGCAATTACATGGTGCTTGCATTTCATATAATAATTAAGAGAGAACCCTAAGGCTCCTGACGGTTGTCGATATTACAAAACATGATGATCTCATATAACAACGTGTATCACATCACGTCTTGACCATATCACATCACAACATACCCTGCAAAAACAAGTTAGACGTCCTCTACTTTGTTGTTGCAAGTTTTACGTGGCTGCTACGGGCAACTAGCAAGAACCACTCTTAACTACGCAAAACCACAACGGTAATTATCGAGTTTGCTGTTTTAACCTTCTTTAAGGACTGATTGTAGTCAAATTCGATTCAACTAAAGTAGGAGAAACAGACAGCCGCCAGCCACCTTTATGCAAAACAAGTTGCATGTTAGTCCGTGGAACCAGTCTAATGTGCGTGGACATGTAAGGTTGGTCTGGGCCGCTTCATCCCATAATACCGCCGAATCAAAATAAGACGTTGGTAGTAAGAAGTATGACCATCACTGCTGAGGGAGTCCTAGATAAGGGGGTATCCGGACAGCCGGACTATATACTTTGGCCGGACTGTTGGACTATGAAGATACAAGATTGAAAACTTTGTGTCGTGTCTGGATGCGACTCTCCTTTGTGTGGAAGGCAAGCTTGGCGATTCGGATGATAGATCTCCTTCTCTGTAACCGACTCTGTGTAACCCTAGCCCCCTCCGGTGTCTATATAAACCGGAGGGTTTAGTCGTAGGACAACAACAATCATACCATAGGCTAGCTTCTAGGGTTTAGCCTCTACGATCTCGTGGTAGATCAACCCTTGTAATACTCAAATCATCAAGATCAATCAAGCAGGAAGTAGGGTATTACCTCCATCGAGAGGGCCCGAGCCTGGGTAAAACATCGTGTCCCCTGTCTCCTGTTACCATCAGCCTTAGACGCACAGTCCGGGACCCCCTACCAGAGATCTGCCGGTTTTGACACCAACAACCACCCACAACTTCTTTGTGCTCTACTCGTGCATATCATCTATGCATAGACCTAGCTCATGATGCCACTATTGGGGAACATTACATGGAAAAAAATCTACGCACAGGCAAGATCTATCCATGGAGATGCATAGCTACGAGAGAGGAGAGTGTGTCTACGTACCCTTGTAGACCATTAAGCATAAGTGTTTATCAACGTGGTTGATGTAGTCGGACACCTTCACGATCCAACCGATCAAGTACCAAATGTACGACACCTCTGTGTTCAGCACACGCTCAGCTCGATGTTGTCCTCACCTTCTTGATTCATCAAGATGAGCCAAGTAGTAGATGAGTTCCGACAGCATGACGGCGTGGTGACGGTGATGGTGAACTTGTTCCCGGAGGTCTTTGCCATGCACTATAGAAAACTAGACGTAGGATGAAATGGAGAGGGGCGCTGCACAAGGTTCAGGGATTGTCATGGGTTATGTGGCGCCCCCTCCCTCTCATATATATAGGTGGGGGAGGGGAGGCAACCAGGGCGCACCCTAAGGTGGTCAGCCGGCCCCCTTGGGCGCTTGCCCCATGGCGCCCCATTTCCTTCCTAGGGAGTGGAGGAGAAGGTAGGGGGGCGGCTGCTCCTTGCCTTAGCCGCGGGCCCTTTCCTTCCCTATAGGGCCGGCGGCCAGGGAGAGGGCGCGCCGGCCCCTTATGGGCTGGTGTGTTCCTCCCCTTGGCCCATTAGGCCCATATACTCCCCGTAGGTCTCTCGAAACCCCTTTTGGTGACACGATGAATACCCGGTGCATTCCGAAACCTTTCCGGAGACCAAATACTATCGTCCTATATATCGATCTTTACCTCCGGAGCATTCTAGATCTCCTCGTCATGTCCGTGATCTCATCCGAGACTCCAAACAACATTCGATCACCAAATCACATAACTCATATAATATTATGTCGTCAACGAACATTAAGCGTGTGGACCCTACGGGTTCGAGAATGATGTAGACATGACTGATACACCTCTCCAGTCAATAACCAATAGCACGACCTAGATGCTCATATTGGTTCCTACATATTCTACGAAGATCTTTTATCGGTCGAACCTTATGACAACATACATAATTCCCTTTGTCTGTCGGTATGTTACTTGCCCGAGATTCGATCGTGGGTATCTTGATACCTAGTTCAATATCATTACCGGCAAGTCTCTTTACTCGTTCCATAATACACCATCTCGTAACTAACTCCTTAGTCACTTCACTTGCAAGCTTCTTGTGATGTGTATTACCGGCGGGCCCAGAGATACCTCCCCGATACTCGGAGTGACAAATCCCAACATCGATTCATGTCAACTCAATAGACACCTTCAGAGATACCTGTAGAGCATCTTTATGATCACCTAGTTACGTTGTGACGTTTGATAACACACAAGGCATTCCTCCGGTATCCAGGAGTTGCATGATCTCATGGTCGAAGGAGCATGTATTTGACATTAAGAAAGCAATAGCAATAAACTGAACGATCATATGCTAAGCTAATGGATGGGTCTTGTCCATCACATCATTCTCCTAATGATGTGATCCCATTGTCAAATGACAACTCATGTCTATGGTTAGGAAACCTTAACCATCTTTTGATCAACAAGCTAGTCTAGTAGAGGCTCACTAGGGACACGTTATTTGTTTATGTATCCACACATGTATTTAAGTTCCCCGTCAATACAATTCTAGCATAAATAATAAACCTTTATTATGAATAATGAAATATAAAATAACAAATTTATTATTGCCTCTAGGGCATATTTCCATTAGTCTCTTACTTCCGCTAGAGTCTAATCTAGATTACATAGTAATGAATCTAACACCCATGGAGTCTTGGTGCTGATCATGTTTCGCCCGCGGAAGAGGTTTAGTTAATGGGTCTGCTACATTTAGATCTGTATGTATTTTGCAAAATTTTATGTCTGCATCCTTGACCTTTTCACAAATGGAGTTGAAGTGTCTCTTGATGTGTTTGGTTCTCTTGTGAAACCTGGATTCCTTCGCTAAGGCAATTGCTCTAGTGTTATCACAATAGATTTCGTTGGACCCGATGCACTGGGTATTACACCCAGATCGGATATGAACTCCTTCATCCAGACTATTTCATGCGCTGCTTCTGAAGCAGCTATGTACTCTGCTTCACACGTAGATCCTGCCATGACGCTCTGCTTGGAACTGCACCAACTGATAGCTCCACCACTCAATATAAATATGTGCCCGGTTTGTGACTTAGAGTCATCCGATCAGTGTCGAAACTAGCATTAACGTAACCATTCATGACGAGATCTTCATCACCTCCATAAACGAGAAACATATCCTTTGTCCTTTTCAGGTACTTCAGGATGTTCTTCACCACTGTCTAGTGATCCACTCCTCGATTACTTTGGTACCTCCCTGCCAAACTTATGGCAAGGCACACATCAGGTCTGGTACACAACATAGCATACATGATAGAACCTATGGCTGAGGCATAGGGAATGACTTCCATATTATCTCTATCTTCTGTCATGGTCGGGCTTTGAGTCTGACTCAATTTCACACCTTGCAACACATGCAAGAACCCTTTCTTTGATTGGTCCATTTTGAACTTCTTCAGTACTTTGTCAAGGCATGTGCTTTGTGAAAGTCCTATTAAGCGCCTTGATCTATCCCTACAGATCTTGATGCCCAATATATAAGCAGCTTCACCTAGGTCTTTCATTGAAATATTCTTATTAGAGTATCCTTTTATGCTATCCAGAAATTCTATATCATTTCCAATCAACAATATGTCATCAACATATAACATAAGAAATGCTAGAGAGCTCCCACTCACTTTCTTGTAAATACAGGCTTCACCATAAGTCTGTAGAAAACCATATGCTTTGATCACCTCATCAAAGCATATATATATTCCAACTCCATGATGCTTGCACTAGTCCATAGATTAATTACTGGAGCTTGCACATTTTGTCAGCATCTTTAGGATCGACAAAACCTTCTCGTTGCATCATTTACAACTCTTCTTTAAGAAATCCATTAATGAATGCAGTTTTGGTGTCCATTTGCTAGACTTCATAATCATAAAATAGTGCAATTGCTAACATGATTCAGACAGACTTAAGCATCGCTACGGGTGAGAAAGTCTCATTGTAGTCAACCCCTTGAATTTGTCGAAAACCTTTTGCGACAAGTCAAGCTTTCTAGATAGTGACATTACCATCTGCGTCTGTCTTCTTCTTGAAGATCCATTTATTCTTAATGGCTTGCCGATCATCGGGCAAGTCCACCAAAGTCTACACTTTGTTCTCATAGATGGATCCTATCTCAGATTTCATGGCCTCAAGCCATTTATCGGAATCTAGGCTCGTCATAGCTTCTTCATAGTTCGAAGGTTCGCCATGGTCTAATAACATGACTTCCAGGATAGGATTACTGTACCACTCTGGTGTGGAACGTGTTCTGGTTGACCTACGAAGTTCAGTAGTAACTCGATCTGAAGTTTCATGATCATCATCATTAGCTTCCTCTCTAGTTGGTGTAGGCATTACGGGACGGTTTTCTCTGATGTGCTACTTTCCACTTTGAGAGAAGGTACAATTACCTCATCATGTTCTACTTTCCTCCCACTCACTTCTTTCTAGAGAAACTTATCATGATCTTTGCTAAAAAACTAGGTGCTACTTAAGCTTATTTATGTAAACAAGAACGTTGTGCGCATCATACTGTAAGTTGATGTTTGCAGTCCAATCTTATTAACGTTCATTAATGATGATCCACAAAAGTTTGGTATGCTATTATAAAGACATAACTAAGAAGGCTGCATGGGAGATAATTTCTGAAGAACATGGACACGCTTTTGAAGAACACGGACACACTTTTACCCTTACCCGTTCCCTGTCTACTATTTCCGTGGGACTATAGGGACAGGTAGTACCACCCCGGCAAAGGTGGACCTGAGTTCTCAATAGTTTCATGCGAGTTGGGTTGACCTGGAGGGTACCCGTGAGCACTACAAAAAAAGACACATCCGTGACATTTTGGGCCGAACGAAAAAAAATATGTCATACTTATGACACTTCTATGATGATAATTGTGACAAAACCTGGTATCATCATAGATGTGGTGGGCTCCTACTTCTATGACAAAAAATCATGACAGAAAATGGGCTTTTAGTCCTGGGCGGGCCGGAGACGCAGCTGCATGACATTCTTTGGGTCGTCCATGACGGAAAAAACCGTGCTAGAAGCGAGCGCGAGGAAAATTTCGGGGAGTTCCCGGTTATGGTGGGTGGTCGGGGGCCGAGCGATGCGCGTTTCTCTCGTACGCATACGCGCGTGCGTGAGGCGTTGGCTCTAACTGAACCCGAGCGAGGCGTTGGGCTCTAAATGAACCCGAGCGATTGCACTGTAGGCTACGCATTACTGAACCCGAGCGGTCGACCGATGGCTGTTAAACTAACCCGATTGAGCGATTCCTTCACTACTGCTGCTAACTGAAGTCGATCGATGTTGCCTCTAGATGAACAGTGAGCGTTGCCGGGGGGGTCGATGAACAGTGAGTGGTGGGGGTGGATGAACAGGACCCCGTGGCGTTGCCTCTGGATGAATAGGACCCCGATCAATCGAGTCGGTTGGGGTTGGATGAACAGGATGACACGCATAATATGCGACCCTATCCAAAAGGAATTCGAAGGTCCCACCAAGGATAGACCCGCATATTGAAACGCTTTTGCAAGGTGGATATCATTACATCAACATTACATAATAGATGGGGATACATACAAAAGGCATACAATGCCACATGAATACACCATCACAATACATTAGAGCACCATCCGACTACGGATGAAACACAAACAGAAACTCAAACGACATCCACCCTGCTAGCCCAGGCTGCCGACCTGGAACCTATCCCCTGATCAAAGAATAAAGCAGAAGAAGAACTCCAAACAAGCAAACATCACTCTCGCGTCATGATCATCGAATAACCTGTACCTGCAACTGTTGTTGTAGTAATCTGTGAGCCACGAGGACTCAGCAATCCCATTACCATGGGTATCAAGACTAGCAAAGCTTAAAGGGAAAGGAAGGGGTAAAGTGGTGAGGCTGCAGCCGCGACTAAGCAAATATGGTGGCTAACATACGCAAATAAGAGCGAGAAGAGAACAAGCGGAACGGTCGTGAAGCTAGCAATGATCAAGAAGTGATCCTGAACTCCTACTTACGTCAAACATAACCCAGAAACCGTGTTCACTTCCCGGACTCCGCCGAAAAGAGACCATCACAGCTACACACGCGGTTGATGCATTTTAATTCGGATCTGGTGTCAAGTTATCTACAACCGTACATTAACAAACTCCCATCTGCCTATAACCGTAGGCTCGGCTTTCGAAAAATTATACCCTGCAGGGGTGTCCCAACTTAGCCCATGATAAGCTCTCGCGATCAACGAAGGATATACCTTCTCCCAGGAAGACCCGATCAGACTCGGAATCCCGGTTTACAAGACATCTCGACAATGGTAAAACAAGACCAGCAAAGCCGCCCGATGCGCCGACAATCCCGATAGGAGCTGCACATATCTCGTTCTCAGGGCAACACCGGATAAGTCAAGCTACGAGTAAAACCAGCCCTCGAGTTGCCCCGTGGTGGCCCCGCAGGCTGCTCGGTTCGGACCAACACTTAGACAAGCACTGGCCCGGGGGGGCTAAAATAAAGATAACCCTCGGGTTGGCCGACCCAAGGGAAAGGGTAGGTGGTGGTGAGGCAAATGGTAAAACCAATGTTGGGCCTTGCTGGAGGAGTTTTATTCAAAGTGAACTGTCAAGGGGGTCCCATAAATCACCCGACCGCGTAAGGAACGCAAAATCCGGGAACATAACACCTGTATGACGGAAACTAGGGCGGCAAGAGTGGAACAAAACACTAGGCAAAAGGCCGAGTCTTCCACCCTTTACCAAGTATATAGATGCATTAATAATATAAGAGATATTGTGATATCCCAACCAAAATCCTGTCCACCATGGAGAAATCTTCAACTTCACCTGCAACTAGCGATGCTATAAGAGGGGCTGAGCAAAAGCGGTAACATAGCCAAACAACGGTTTGCATAGGAAAGGTGTCAAAGGTTAGAGGTTCATGGCAATATGGGAGGCTTGATGAGCAAAAGATAGGTAACGCAGCATAGCGATAGAATGAAGCAACTAGCATAGCAATGATAGTAGCGAGATCCAAGGTGACGGTCATCTTGCCTGAAATCCCGCAAGTAAGAAGAACGAGTCCATGAAGAAGATGAACAGGAGAAGCCGAACCAAGCGTAGACGAATGAATCCTCACGATCACAACGAACAGGAACTAACAAGAAGAAGCACACAACATAGTAAACACACCACACAAGAACAAGGCATGATGCACACACAAGCATGATGCATGACAAAGCTACATGAAGCTACTCATGGCAAGAGATGATGCAAACAAGAGCAACACATCAAGGCAAGTTTAAATGAGGCCGCGAACAACATATAACAATTCCGGTAAGTCCTCATATGCAAATTTCGAAATTGGTCCAGATCTGAATAAACCTTATGTTCAGGTTGTTAAACAGCAAGTTAAGATGCACAAAGATGATCTACACGAGATTCTAGTCAAGTTACATATAAAGTTCATTTAGTTCGGAGCTATGGCCTAGAAGATATGAGCAAAACAAGTTAAACATGGCATTGATGCAAAATGCACCCAAACATCAAGTAAACACCTCAAAACAAGGATGCAACATGATAATATGAAGCTACATGCAAAAACAAGCAAGTTTCATATAGAGCACACTCAAAACGGAGCAACGGATCAACACACACACATGAAACAAGTTATAGCAACAATCTGTCCAAAACAGCAACTAGGCCTATTGCAAGCATCAAAACAATAAGCTACAGCATATCAACATGAAAACAAAAGGCATGGACATGATGTACAGGTAAAGCATTACAAAACATGAACACTGAGCTATCTCTAGAAATCACTAGAACACGCTCAGACACACATGGTAAGATTGCAAGTAATAACAATTCAGACTTTGCAGAAAATAACATCAGGTTGCAATGTTTAGAGCTATCAAACAACATGTTATAGGAACTTATCATGGCAAACAAAGGCATGGCATGAATCTACTAAATGCATAGATCAAATGTCCTTTAGTGACCAAGAGCCAAAAAGGATCAGAAGATATGATGGCACCCATGTAAACATAGCAAGTTATAATACAGATTCATACATGGCAGGAACAGAATTATGAAGGCATGTTGGTGAGCTTGTACAACTCACTACAGAGCAATACATGGCATGGCAAGGCAACCAACAGTAATAAGGCATATTTTTGAAGCTAAGCATGGCAATAGCAAGTTCATAGGGTGCATGGATCACTAGCAACAATCATGGTAACAACTAAACTTAATGTTAACAGGCTGACAGCAACATTATGAAGCAACTTTGGAGCAAGATATGAACAAGCTACAGCAAGATATAAATGCAACCAGGGGCATGGATGGATAGATCATGACATGTAGAACAAAACATATTTAGTGATCTTCTCCAGATTATGCATAGAATGACTAGTAGCAACATGTTTATATGGCATCATGAAATAACAGATTCAGCCTAGCAAAACAGCAACATCATGTACCCTACTTAACAAGCTTGAATCACTCACCACAAGTCATTGCATGACAAGATGAGCATAGAATCATCAATAAGACATGTTTGTGAAACAAACCAAGGCAAGAACAAGTTCATAGCATACAAGGATCAACTACAACAACCTCGGCAAAATTGAATAACATGTAAACAATCTGCCAGGAAACATTTTGAAGCAAAAGTAGAGCACGAAAATGACATGCTAGACTACTCCATAATTGCAACCATAGGCATGAATGGATAGACAATAACAATATGTTCAAAACATCCTTACTGAAGTATCTCAAAATATGCATGGATCTCTCTGTAGCATCAAGTTTACATGGCATCAAAATAACAGCACAACAGGGACTAAGATCAGCAACATCACGATGCCTAGTTTGCATGCTTGTTCTAGTCACCACATTGATCACAAAAATACATGATAAGCACCTCTGTAAATAAGACATGGCATAGTTCAAAACACATGTAGACATCAACCTCATAGGATGCACACATCAATCATGGCAAAAATGACAAAAGAGCTCGTTCTGTTAACAGACAGCAGAAAACATCATGAAGAACTCTTACAACGATGATTCAGGCATCAAGATGACCTCAAATGAACATGATGCAATGGAATGAAATGATGTACTCGTCGAGTCTAACAATTTGACATATTATACGCATGAAACGGAGCTACATGCACAGAGATATGGCAGGTCGAACATAGCATGAAAATTACTGCAGATCTGGGACGGGCGATTTCAGAGGGGGGAAGTCAACCTTCGTTTTGGATCTCAGATCCAGATCGGGATCCCGGCGCGGATGCCGAGGACGGCCGGAGCACGTCGCCGGAGTCGAGGAAGGAGGCAGCCGGAGGGGGCGGAGGAGGTCGGGGCGGCGCCGGGAGAGGACGGATCTGGGCCGGATCTCGCCGGATCCGGCCGGATCTCGGCAATGGACGGCGAGGGGCGCGGGGTGGAGAGCACGCGGGCTCACCGGAGCTCGGGGCGAGGCCGGGCGCGGCACGGCGGTGCCGGCCGGCGAGGAGGACGAGGAGGCGGCGGGGCAGCTCGGGGTCGAGCGCGGAGGCGAGCGGGCGGCGGAGCCGCGGCAGGGCGGCGGCGGACGGAGGCGGCAACCGGCAGCGGCCACGCGGCCGGGCGGCGGTGCGGGACCGGGACGTGGGGACGCGCGGGCACGGGCGCGGCGCGGGCGCACGCGGGCTGGGGCGGGCCTGCCCTGGGCCCCGCGGGTCGGCGGCGCGAGGACGGCGGCGGGACAGGTGTCGGGCGATGGCTGGCTGCGGTCTGCGGGGCGGACATGTCCGGCGGGGTCCGGACGTGTCCGGCTGCGGGATGAGGACGAAGCAAGGGTTTCGGGGGGGATTTGATCCGCGAATTTTGGGGGGAGGCACATATATATAGGTAGAGGGAGCTAGGAGTGTCCAAATGAGGAGCGGTTTTCGGCCACGCGATCGTGATCGAACGACCGAGAGCATGGAGGGGAGTTTGCTGGGTTTTGGGCCAGTTTGGAGGGGTGTTGGGCTGCAAAGAGAAAGGGGGGTTTCGGGCTACGCGGTTAACCGTTGGAGTATCAAACGACCTCCAAATGGCAAGAAACTTGGCAGGCGGTCTACCGGTGCTATACCAAGGCCACTTGACAAGCCTCGGTCCATTCCAAGAAAGTTTAATACCCACTCACAATAGGAGAGAAAAGGGGAACGCCGGAGGGCATAGGAGCGCTGGATTGCAAAACGGAGAACGGGGAAAAGGCTCGGATGCATGAGACGACCACTTATGCAAAATGAAATGCACATGATGACATGATAAAATGCAACACGCAAGCAAATGACATGGCAAAGATGGCGAATAACTGGCGGACACCTGGCGCATCGGGTCCGGGGCGTTACACAGGACCCCGTGGAGGGCTGGATGAACAGGACGACCCAGTGGAGGGCTGGATGAACAGTAGGTGGTGGAGAGGTGGATGAATAGTACCCGTGGAGGGGTGGTTGAACAGAGCCTGTGGAGAGGGGTGGTTGAACAGTAGTCGGTGGAGTAGCGCATGGTGGAGGCTGGATGAACAGGAGCCCGTGGATGAACAGTCGCAGGTGGAGGCTGGAAGAGGTCGACGGTGGATGAACAGTAGCTCGTGGAGGCTGGAGGAGGTCGACGGTGGAGATGAACAGTATCCCGTGGAGTCCCGTTTTGCGGTATGCCACACCCCTCCCGATGAATAGGACCCCTGTTTCGACCGTAGCACTCCAACACAAGTCCGTTTTGTACGTTTTGTGGCACACCACACCCCTCCCGATCAACAGGACCCCCGTTTCGACCGTAGGAGGTCTGTTTCCTCCTTTTTGCGGTACGCCAGACCCCTCCCGATGAACAGGATCCCATTTCGAACATGGCCGGTCGAACACAAGGTCGTTTCCTTTGTTCTGCGGTACGCCAGGCCTCGTTTCCATCGCCTATTCCGTCCAAGCCCTCCCGATGAACACGAGGACGCATTCCGTTCCGACCCAGCTGGTTGGCTCCCCATGAACACGATGACGACCCTGTTTCTCCGTTTTGACCCGGCCATATACACGAGCCCTGGCCGTATGTATGCGTGAGTAGGCGTTCGAGACCCCGCCCATATGTACACATACGTGGCCGTATTTTCTTTCCTGCACACTGGCCGATGTACGTACGTGTACATGCTACGTGTGCGCCTCTACTACAACACGTGCGCGCCTCTACATACACCAGTATGTACGTACATGTTCGCGACCAGAATGACAATGCTACGTATGCTTCGACCAGGTGGGTCCCGACTGTCAGGCACTTCCTTGCATGCGAAGATGTAGCTGATGGGTCCCAGTAGTCAGGGGGCGAACCATTTTTTTTGCCCCAACGCACTTCCTTGCGTGCGAAGATGTAGCTGGTGGGTCCCAACAGTTAGGGGGGAAACATTTTTTTCGCGAAATATAGTGGCCCGTTTGGTGGGTCCCTGCTGTCAGGTGGAGGTATCATTATTTTCCGCGTAATAAGGAGGTGCTTGCTTGTTGCGGCCGTGGACCCAGCTGTCAGCCTCTCCACGTACAGTCCACGTCCTATGGAAGTCGTTCCTTGACCATGTTGACCACGCCGCGTCCGAGAGCACCACGGCAGTGGACGACGGTGAGTCCTAGGAAGGGGACGATGCGAAGCTGGGGAAGACGCGGCAGTGGATGCACACGCGGAGAGGAGTACGAGGGTTCACTGGTTCGGTTGCGGTGTCAGGCTGCCGTCGCCGCAGAATAACAGGGGGTGTGGGTGAGTAGAGGGATGGCCTGGCCAGCGGTGGGAGTAGTATGGGCGCAGTGAGGCCTCCACGGCAGCACAGCCGGCCATGGGAGGCAGGAGCAGGCGGCACGACTGGCATTGCTTTGGGCGGCTGGAGCAAGAAGACCAGAGGTTGAAGAAGCACTATGGCCGTTGGATGGACATCATATGGTCACTGGAGTATTGACTAAGTTGACAAAGCCCTCCATCCCCATCAACTTAGTAGGCCCACAAGTTAGCCACCCACTATGGTGGGTCCCAGCTAGCAGGGGGTATTCATTTTTTTGTGCGTACTAAGGAGACACTTCCTTGTGTGCGAAGATATAGCTGGTGGGTCCGACCTGTCAGTGGGGGGGACATTTTTTTCACGAAATACAGAGGCCCTTCTGGTGGGTCCTAGATGTCAGCTGGAGGAATCTTTATTCTGCGTGTAATAAGGAGGCATTTCCTTGTGTGCGGCCGTGGACTCAACTATTAGCCTCTCCACATACAGTCCATGTCTGATGGAAGTCATTCCATGACCACCTTGACCACGCCATGCCGAGAGCACCAGGGCGGTGGAAGACGACGAGGCCTAGGAAGGGGATGGCGCGGAGCCGGGGAAGATGCAGCAGTGGATGCCCATGCAGAGAGGAGTACGAGGGTTCACTGGTTCGGCTGCGGTGTGAGGTTGTCGTCGCCGCAGGGCCTGGCTAGCGGTGGGAGTAGTAGGGGGAGGTGAGGCCTCAACGGCAGCACAGCCCGCCACTGGAGGCAGGAGCAGGCGGTCTCGCCGGCGCTGGTTTGGGCGGCTGGTGCAGGAAGAGCAGCACTTGAAGAAGTAGCAGGACCGTTCGATTCAAATCCAACGGTTACTGCTGCTACAATCATTTGTTGACTAAGTTGACAAGCCCTGCGTACGCGTCAACTTAGTAGGCCCACAGGTCAGCCTCCCAACCGGTGAGCCCCAGATCTTAGTGGGAGGAATCATTTTTTCGCATAATAAGGAGGCAGTTGATTGCGTGTGGCCAGGCCAGTGGAGGGAGTAGGGTGGGCCGGGGAAGCCTGCGCGGCATCACAGCGGGACACAAGAGGAGGAAGCAGGCAGTCCCGCCGGTGCTAGTTTAGGCGGCTGGAGCAAGAAGATCAGAGATTGAAGAAGCACATCGGTCGTTGGATGGACATCCATCAGTCACTGCTGCTAGAATCGTGTGTTGACTGACAAAGCCTTGCATAAGCAAGTCAGCCTTGAAATCTGTGGCATGTACAAGCCATTTGCTATTATTTTTATAATTTTTACTCATTTTTTAATTCATATGAAAATTATTGCAGCCCTGTTTCCATTTTTAGAATTTTTGCCCATTTTCTGGTCAGTACCAGGGTTAAAAACATAAACTAAATATGTGCGAAATTTTGAAAATTCGCAAATTTTGGCTAGGGAACAAAATATTCTTAATCCAAAAATTAGTAGCCATACTAAAACAAATTTAAAAATAAATTAGTACTATGTCATGTTAAATCCAATGAAATACTATAAAATATCAATGAAGAACAAAAACAAAAACAAAAACTAATATCCCATTTGCTATAATTTTTTTGGAATTTTCAACCCCTTTGATATTACTTTTAACAGACACTGACCATACTCTTTGGCCAGGTCGGAATGCATCCCTCCTCGTCTTGAAAGATTTGCAGCCCAGTAAGTCGAAGAAAACAAATAGGCCTAGCTTGGGTATTCTTCAAAAAGAAATACTGGGCTACCTATTTTCCCAAAGAAAAACCTGTTGGGCTGGTCATGTTGTTAGACGGGCCACAGAGACCGCACAACCTAGTTTATAGCCTGCTCCTCCGAATTACTACTCAAAAAAAAGTTGTGCAATTCTGTCGTTAATTGACTATACGTTAAAAATGATGTGGGTCCCGGATATCAGCAGGGTGGATTAGAGTAAAAAACGAGGGGTGCATCTGAGTAGTAAAAGAGGCGCTTGCTTGTGTTCGTGAGTGGACCTGGTGGGTCTCTACAGTCATACTCACAACTACAATTCTCTCCCGATTCACTATGTTGACAAGGACCGTTTCGAAAAAACTATGTTGACAGGGCCGGACGGCGGCGCCGCGGTGAGCGCACCAAGGCGGAGGATAAAGTGCTGTCGCCAATGTGTTGGGCTGGGTTGGACATTCTTATTGAAAAATAAAAATGGACCGGAACTATTTACGACGTTGACTACGATTTGCATGGTTCCGCTGGTTGCAGGAAGAAAATGCTGGGAGAAAGAAGACTGGTCGCTATCTTTGCCTAAGAATAACATCGACTAAATGTAACGACACTATCATAGGAAATAATATCCTCCTGTTAAATCATGAATTTAAAGAACTGGTGCATGAGCATTTAGCTTTATTTATTTATTTACTTATTTATGTTTAGGGGACCATGAGCATGTACCTGGGCTGGATTCATGTGAGAGCCTCCCTTCCAGTTAATTATGGGCTCCTCTATTGGGCCTTCATTAGTGGGCTGCATGTTATCAACAAGTGGAAAATGTGTTCCATACGAAAAATAGTATGTGTTACGTACGGTACGGGGCACTAAGGATCGAACCATGCAACGACTTCCAAAACATTGTGTTTGTCGTTCTAACAACACATTTATTCAACCAACAGACGAAATATACTAGGATTGTATATTGAAAACAGCAGCAGCAGCAACCAGGGCTGGGGGTGCAACAGAAGCAGTAAGCAGGCCAGAAGAGTGAAGACGCAGCTCTCTTCCAAACCAAACATCAGCCATTATTACAAAAGGGCTACCAAAAAAGAATAAGTGTATGCATCAAACTAAATAAAGATCCTACTACACCAAGTGTACGCATCTAACTAACTGGCTCGGTTAGATGTTACTATTTATTAAGCTGTGGAGATTGGCTGACGGCTTGAACCAGATGGGTGCCTGACGGGGGAAACTCCAGCCAACAGGTTGAAGTCTGATACTTGTGACCCTCTCTCCTAATTTGGGCTACAGAGCGTGGCGGCACATATCAGGGTATGGTGCATGCAGAGACCCATGGTACATTGTGTACACACAGTTTTGCCTGATGAATGAAACCGCGCTGCCATCATATGATCCTTGCCGTCGGTTATCTCCTGGTTAATCGGATAATTCAGTCCAACAAACAGAGAGCGTGTACCAAGGCTACTTACCAGCCTCCAGTCAAAAATTCCTGAATGCCCAGAGAAGCTGGGATCCTGCTCAAAGACCTTGCAGTGACTGTGATTGTATTCCGTGAAACAACACGTCCGGTACGTGCGAACGGTCATCAATCGTTTGCCGTCATCTAATCGAGCCAGGAACCACCTGCAACTGCCATGCAGCTTTTCTTTAAAAGGTTCTGGGATTAGGAAGGGTAGGGACACCAGGCGTCCTACAACATCATATCAAGTTGGAGTCAAATAAAAAAGGGCTCTTGATGTAGTCAATCTTAAGAACAGCATGTTATGAGCATGAATATTTTTTCAGTAAATGTTGACAGTAATATAAGCAAGCCATCATGATATCATAGGAAAGTAACATACTGCTGTAATAGCCGATTGTAGCGTGACTGGAGTAGGCCAGCAATACGTCTAGCCATAGAAGGAGTCGACAGCGTAAATGAAGCCCTTGTATTCAATGGCATCAGAGAACCATGGAGGATGTATGATCCTGCGATGGACGTGTAGATTTATCCACTTACCGCAATGACCTGTCAGATAGGCGAGACCGCGGTTGAACAACGCAATTAGCCTAAAGTCTTTATAATTCGCAAATCTTGTGGGCACTTGGCAGATTACAACCTTGAGCAAATCAAACCTGGTATCATGTTGGCTACTGTAAGATTCCGAGTATTCTGGGCCGCGGTGCCAAAGCAGTGCCATGTTAATCGAAGTAAGGGGGATCAATCGCCGGGTGTAGACCTCCATGAGCATCCAGCTATCGCGATCGTTGACGAGCACCATCCAAGACGTGTTCATGCCAACCCAGTACATATCGTTAATGTAGTTGAGGGTGACGGGGATCGGATCGCAGTCAAGGGGGTTGATGCTCGCCACCCCACGATCATTATGCTGCGTGACACACCGTTTTTGAAGATCAGGCGGCATCAGCAAGAAAGGAGCTGGCTTAAAAAGCTCCAGCCTGAGGGCTTTGAGTAAACGGTACAGCCCCTACGAGCACGCGGCGAGCGGCATGGTACTGAGATTGTCCACACGCAAAACAATGAGCTTGATTACCTCTATGGGGAGCAAATTCCAGCCACTCTTTCGGCGGCCGCTGCTTGGTTCTACCATTGTTAGTGCTTGGGTTTCGGACGAGGGGGAGGCGCCTTAGCGGGGATGGAGGATTGGACGAGATTATGTGTGGGCAAAGATGGAGAAGCAAATATGTGCTGCGGGAAGTGGACAGGTGATGATGACTACAGCATGCCGCTTGACTTACGAGACACATACCAGCAGCGTAGGGTCATATCAATGCCATACAACTTGCTTGAGTGATCACAGTACTGGTACTCCCTACAGTACCTACTACTATGCCCTAACTTGCTTGAGTAGAGTAGTAGAGTAGGACTCTGCTCTACTACTAGCACCGGAGGAGTAGTATATTCTAATCCAACTGTTGACTATAAGAAAGTGCCATGTCATCTGTAGCCAACATGTATAACAATTGATACTCAAAAACTAATTCTTAAAGATCATTTCTTGCAAAGCATAATAAGTGTTATTTCTTCACAAGTTTTGGATGCAGGTTGAACAATTGAATGCTTTTGTTTGCAAAAGATACCTTTTTATCTATTTCACTCGGATGTTTGTGAGCTCTAGAGATGAAATAATATCCGAAGAAACCTATCGATACCCGTTACACATGAGATGACCCCCACATCCTTTGTCAAAATAAACAACTCCCCGATCAATGCATTTCACTCTTCGGTGCAACGCACGGGCACCTTACTACTATAGATTAGTACGACCAAAAATTGAACTGACATTATGTATAGTACGATAAGTGCTAATGCACGTCGCCTAAAATTATATCATTCAAAACTATGTTCAAATACGAATCCAACGATATAGTTTTTGTTGACATGCACTAACATTTTGTCAGTTAAATCATCAGTCAAATTCAATGGGGGACTAATAAACCACGACCGATGTAGTACAAGTGTAGAGGGCGGCGCTGCATGGGAGTCTCACCCCGCTTGTGGCGCGGCAGTAAAGCCGTCATATCACAAAACCCAACCACTGCCAGTAATATGTGGCCTGGTAAAATAAACGGACAAGCAACCATCACATCCCTCCGTCTTTTTTGCATTTCATCTCTCTGTATTTACTTTCTCCGGTTCATCTCGCACACTCGATCCCTAGCTACTACTCCTAGCATCCCTAGCTACTACTCCTAGGGCCAGTTCTTTTGGCGGCTTAAAAAATAAGCCGTCTCTT
Source organism: Triticum dicoccoides (assembly GCF_002162155.2). Lineage (NCBI taxonomy): Eukaryota > Viridiplantae > Streptophyta > Magnoliopsida > Poales > Poaceae > Triticum > Triticum dicoccoides. The sequence continues at coordinate 573,825,674 of NC_041385.1, read as the reverse complement.
CCCCAGATTTTCCCATAAGACTAGTCACATTGGAGAGTAACATTAAGGCGCCTCACTCATTTATTTGGGCTTCTAAACTACTACCTCCATCCTGGTTTGTAGGTCCCTTTTGTAGTTTGTGTCAAATTTTGACTAAAGATTTAACTAACAAAATGTTAATGCATGTCAAGAAAAATTATGTCATTAGATTCGTATTTGAACATAGTTTTCAAAAATATAATGCTTGGTGACATGCGTGAACATTTTGTTAGTTTAATCTATGGTCAAAATTTGGCACGAAATACAATGGGGACCAATAAACCCGTACGGAGGTAGTACTACTAGTACTCCCTTCATTTTTATATACAAGGCCACAAACTCAAATTCCAGGTACTGATGTCTACTACACAACCTTCTTCTTGTAGACATTGTTGGGCCTCCAAATGCAGTGGTTTGTAGGATAGTAACAAATTTCCCTCAAGTGGATGACCTAAGGTTTATCAATCCGTGGGAGGCGTAGGATGAAGATGGTCTCTCTCAAACAACCCTGCCACCAAATAACAAAGAGTCTCTTGCGTCCCCAACACACCCAATACAATGGTAAATTGTATAGGTGCACTAGTTCGGCGAAGAGATGGTGATACAGGTGCAATATGGAAGGTAGATAAAGGTATTTGTAATCTGAAATTATAAAAACAGCAAGGTAGCAAGCGATAAAAGTGAGCGTAAACGGTATTGCAATGCTAGGAAAGAAGGCCTAAGGTTCATACTTTCACTAGTGCAAGTTCTCTCAACAATAATAACATAATTAAATCATATAACTATCCCTCAACATGCAACAAAGAGTCACTCCAAAGCCACTAATAGCGGAGAACAAACGAAGAGATTATGGTAGGGTACGAAACCACCTCAAAGTTATCCTTTTTGATCTATCTATTCAAGAGTCCGTAGTAAAATAACATAAAGCTATTCTTTCCGTTCAATCTATCATAGAGTTCATACTAGAATAACACCTTAAGACACAAATCAACCAAAACCCTAATGTCACCTAGATACTCCATTGTCACCTCAAGTATCCGTGGGCATGCTTATACAATATGCATCACACAATCTCAGATTCATCTATTCAACCAACACAAAGTACTTCAAAGAGTGCCCCAAAGTTTCTACCGGAGAGTCAAGACGAAAACATGTGCCAACCCCTATGCATAAGTTCACAAGGTCACTGAACCCACAAGTTGATCACCAAAACATACATCAAGTAGTTCACGTGAATATCCCATTGTCACCATAGATAAGCACGCCAAGACATACATCAAGTGTTCTATCCTTAAAGACTCAATCTGATAAGATAACTTCAAAGGGAAAACTCAATCCATTACAAGAGAGTAGATGGGGAGAAACATCCAAAAATCCAACTATAATAGCAAAGCTCGCGATACATCAAGATCGTGCCAAATCAAGAACACGAGAGAGAGAGAGAGATCAAACACATAGCTACTGGTACATACCCTCAGCCCCAAGGGTGAACTACTCCCTCCTTGTCATGGAGAGTGCCGGGATGATGAAGATGGCCACCGGGGCTGAGGAAGCCCATTATTGGAATATACAAGCCAAGTTCTATAATGAAAAATTCCCACTAGTATATGAAAGTGACAACATAGCAGACTCTCTATCATGAAGATCATGGTGCTACTTTGAAGCACAAGTTTGGTAAAAAGGATAGTAGCATTGTCCCTTCTCTCTTTTTCTCTCATTTTTTTATTTGGCCTTTCCTTTTTTTATAAAGTCTGAAGTCTCATCCCGACTTGTGGGGGAATCATAGTCTCCATCATCCTTTCCTCACTGGGGCAATGCTCTAATAATGAAGATCCTCACACTTTTATTTACTTACAACTCAAGATTACAACTCGATACTTAGAACAAGATATGACTCTATATGGATGCCTCCGGTAGTGTACCGGGATATGCAATGAATCAAGAGTGACATGTATGAATTATGAAGTGGCTTTGCCACAAGTATGATGTCAACTACATGATCATGCAAAGAGCAATATGACAATGATGATGTGTGTCATAATAAACGGAACGGTGGAAAGTTGCATGGCAATATATCTCGGAATGGCTATGGAAATTCCATAATAGGTAGGTATGGTGGCTGTTTTGAGGAAGGTATATGGTGGGTGTATGGTACCAGCGAAAGTTGTGCAGCACAAGAGAGACTAGCAATGGTGGAAGGGTGAGAGTGCGTATAATCCATGGACTCAACATTAGTCATAAAGAACTCATATACTTATTACAAAAATCTACAAGCCATTGAAAACAAATTACTACGCGCATGCTCCTAGGGGGATAGATTGGTAGGAAAAGACCATCGCTCGTCCCCGACCGCCACTCGTAAGGAAGACAATCAATAAATAAAATTGTGCTACAACCTCATCACAAAGCGGTTCACCATACGTGCATGCTACAGGAATCACAAATTTCAACACAAGTATTCTTTAAATTCACAATTACACAACTAGCATGACCCTAATATCACCACCTCTATATCTCAAAACAATTATCAAGTATCAAATTGATCATAGCATCCAATTCACTTCCTATGATTGTTTTTATTATACCCAACTTGGATCCTCATCATTCTAGGACCAATTTTATAACCATAGAAAATACCTTGATGTTCTAAGAAACTCTCAAAATAATATAAGTGAAGCATGAGAGATTAACAATTTCTACAAAATTAAGCCACCTCCGTGCTGTAAAAGATATAAGTGAAGCACTAGAGCAAAAATTATCTAGCTCAAAAGATATAAGTGAAGCACATAGAGTATTCTAATAAATTCCAAATCAAGTATTTCGCTCCCAATAGGTGTGTACATCAAGGATGATTGAGGTAAACTAAAAATCAAAGACAAATGTCATACACGACGCTCCAAGCAAAACACATATCATGCGGTGAATAAAAATATAGCTCCAAGTAAAGTTACCGATGAACGAAGACGAAAGAGGGGATGCCTTCCGGGGCATACCCAAGCTTAGGCTCTTGGTTGTCCTTGGATATTACCTTGGGGTGCCTTGGGCATCCCCAAGCTTAGGCTCTTGCCACTCCTTATTCCATAGTCCATCTAATCTTTACCCAAAACTTGAAAACTTCAACCACACAAAACTTAACAGAAAATCTCATAAGCTCTGGTAGTACAAGAAGACAAACCACCACTTTAAGGTACTGTAATGAACTCATTCTTTAATTATATTGGTGTTAAACCTACTCTATTCCAACTTCTCTATGGTTCATACCCTCCGATACTACTCATAGATTCATCAAAATAAGCAAACAACACATAGAAAATAGAATCTGTCAAAAACAGAACAGTATGTAGTAATATGTATCATTTGAATACTTATGTAACTCCAAAAATTCTGAACTAAATTGGTGGACGTGAGGAATTTGTCTATTAATCATCTGCAAAAATAATCAACTTAAAATCACTCTTCTGTAAGAAAAATGGCAGCTAATCTCGTGAGCGCGAAGTTTCTGTTTTTTACAGCAAGATCATATAGACTTCACCCAAGTCTTCCCAAAGGCTCTAATTGGCACAAACACTAATTAAAACATAAAACCACATCTAACCAGAGGCTAGATGAATTATTTATTACTAAACAGGAGCAAAAGCAAAGGACAAGAGTAAAATTGGGTTGTCTCCCAACAAGCGCTATCGTTTAACGCCCCTAGCTAGGCATGATGATTTCAATGATGCTCGCATAAAAGATAAGAATATGACTAGCACATTTAATTATAACCCACTTCCTGAGCAAACAACTTATGGTAACAATAATCAACTAGCATAGGAAGGCAAAACAAGCATAACTTTAAAACTTTAAGCACATAGAGAGGAAACTTGATATTATTGCAATTCCTACTAGCATATACTCCTCCCTCATAATAATTTTCAGTAGCATCATGAATGAATTCAACAATATAACTATCACATAAAGCATTCTTTTCATGGTCTACAAGCATAGAATTTTTATTACTCTCCACATAAGCAAATTTCTTCTCATGAATAATAGTGGGAGCAAACTCAACAAAATAACTATCATGTGAGGCATAATCCAATTGAAAACTAAAGCATGATGACAAGTTTCATGGTTATCATTATTCTTTATAGCATACATGTCATCACAATATTCATCATAGATAGCAACTTTATTCTCATAATCAATTGGAACCTCTTCCGAAATAGTGGATTCATCACTAAATAAAGTCATGACCTCTCCAAATCCACTTTCATAATTATCACAATAATATTCAACATCCTCCAAAATAGTGAGATCAATACTACCTAAAGTTGACACTCTTCCAAACCCACTATAATCATTATAATCGTCACCAATAGGAGGCATGCTTTCATCATAACAAATATTCTCATCAAAACTTGGGGGACTAAAAATATCATATTCATCAAACATAGCATCCCCAAGCTTGTGGCTTTGCATATAATTAGCATCATGGGTATTCAAAGAATTCATACTAACATCATTGCAATCATGCTCATCATTCACATATTTTATGCCAAACATTTTATAGATTCCTTCTTCTAGCACTTGAGCACAATTTTCCTTTCCATCATTCTCATGAAAGATATTAAAAAGATGAAGCGTATGAGACAAACTCAATTCCATTTTTTTGGGAGTTTTCTTTTATAGATTAAACTAGTGATAAAACAAGAAACAAAAAGATTTGATTGCAAGATCTAAAGATATACCTTCAAGCACTCACCTCCCCGGCAACTGCGCCAGAAAAGATCTTGATGTCTACTACACAACCTTCTTCTTGTAGACGTTGTTGGGCCTCCAAGTGCACAGGTTTGTAGGATAGTAGCAAATTTCCCTCAAGTGGATGACCTAAGGTTTATCAATCTGTGGGAGGCGTAGGATGAAGACGGTCTCTCTCAAACAACCCTGCCACCAAATAACAAAGAGGCTCTTGTGTCCCCAACACACCCAATACAATGGTAAATTTTATAGGTGCACTAGTTCGGTGAAGAGATGGTGATACAAGTGCAATATGGATGGTAGATAAAGGTATTTGTAATCTGAAATTATAAAAACAGCAAGGTAGCAAGCGATAAAAGTGAGCGTAAACGGTATTGCAATGCTAGGAAACAAGGCCTAAGGTTCATAGTTTCACTAGTGCAAGTTCTCTCAACAATAATAACATAATTAGATCATATAAATATCCCTCAACATGCAACAAAGAGTCACTCCAAAACCACTAATAGCGGAGAACAAACGAAGAGATTATGGTAGGGTACGAAACCACCTCAAAGTTATCCTTTTTGATCTATCTATTCAAGAGTCCGTAGTAAAATAACATGAAGCAATTCTTTCCGTTCAATCTATCATAGAGTTCATACTAGAATAACACCTTAAGACACAAATCAACCAAAACCCTAATGTCACCTAGATACTCCATTATCACCTCAAGTATCCGTGGGCATGATTACACGATATGCAGCACACAATCTCAGGTTCGTCTATTCAACCAACACAAAGTACTTCAAAGAGTGCCCCAAAGTTTCTACCGGAGAGTCAAGATGAAAACGTGTGCCAACCCCTATGCATAAGTTCACAAGGTCACTGAACCCGCAAGTTGATCACCAAGACATACATCAAGTAGATCACGTGAATATCCCATTGTTACCACAGATAAGCACGCCACGACATACATGAAGTGTTCTCAAATCCTTAAAGACTCAATTCGATAAGATAACTTCAAAGGGAAAACTCATTCCATTACAAGAGAGTAGAGGGGGAGAAACATCATAAGATCCAACTATAATAGCAAAGCTCGCGATACATCAAGATCATGCCAAATCAAGAACACGAGAGAGAGAGAGAGAGATCAAACACATAGCTACTGGTACATACCCTCAGCCCCGAGGGTGAACTACTCCCTCCTCGTCATGGGGAGTGCCGGGATGATGAAGATGGCCACCGGTGAGGGATCCCCCCCTCCGGCAGGGTGCTGGAACAGGGTCCCGATTGGTTTTTGGTGGCTACAGAGGCTTGCGGTGGCGGAACTCCCGGTCTATTGTCGTCTTCAATGTTTTAGGGTATATGGAGATATATAGGAGAAAGAAGTCGGTCAAGGGAGCCACGAGGGGCCCACGAGGGTGGAGGGTGCGCCCAGCGGGGGTGGCCGTGCCCCCTGCCTCGTGGCTTCCTCGTTGCTTCCCTTACATGCACTCCAAGTCCCCTGGATTGCTTCCATTCCAAAAATAACTTTCCCGAAGGTTTCATTCCGTTTGGACTCCGTTTTATATCCCTTTTCTTCAAAACGCTGAAATAGGCAAGAAAACAGCAATATGGGCTGGGCCTCCGGTTAATAGGTTAGTCCCAAAAATGATATAAAAGTGTAGAGTAAAGCCCATAAACATCCAAAACAGGTAATATAATAGCATGGAACAATCAAAAATTATAGATACATTGGAGATGTATCAGGTACCAAGATAAAAATCAATGTGTGCTTTACAAGTCAATTTATTCGTTTACCGGGTTAATCAATAGGGTGCATGCACATTAGAAGAAATTGAGTGGCCGTGAGAGAGGAAGTAGATGAGTTTGTCATTATCATCCACTACATGCATGCTAGTAATTAAGCCATGGGTTACTAGTACGAGGAAACATCATTAATATTTGTCTCGATTACTGTTGGTGGCCTTGTATAGATGCAAAATGGACTTTTTATAGTGGCCTTGTATACAAAAATGGAGGGAGTACCTCCGTCCTGGTTTATTCGTCACCATTGTAATTTGTGGTAAATTTTGACCAAAGATTTAACTGATAAAATGTTAGTGCATGTGACATCACAAACATTTGATTTGTTAAATTTATGATCAAAATTTGACACAGATTACAATGGGGACCAATAAACCAGGACGGAGCTAGTAGTAAAGGGATTACTACTAATCTAGAAGCCTAAACGAACTGGCCCCTGGTAGTCCTACTAGTAGTACTAGTACTCAAGTTGGAATTCCAATTGCACGGCACAACTTGTTAGGCAAAAAATTCGATACAGGGTGTAGGAAGCGGTTTGGGAATTTGCATGCCTTTCCGACCAGTGAGATACTTCGTACAAAGTACGACAGAGAAATAACCACAAAGAAGGAAGCTAAAATTTAACAATCAAACAAGCATTTTTGCATTTGTTTTGCATTGAATCATTTCACAAGCTTGACTAGTGTTGTTTTTCTACTTTTACAAAAACCACATCGTAATGTTAAAACGTGCATTTGCCCATACATAAGTAATAGTAGTACTCCCTCCGTCTAGGTGTATAAAGTCTTCCCTCCTACTTGGTCACGGTGCACAACCAAAGATGACTTATTCACCTGGACGGAGGGAGTAGCACAGTCTGCAAGAATATATATAGAGAGATGTGTAGTGCGATAGTATATAGTACTAAAGTTTGTGTTGTATGCACCTACTTACAAAATGCGTACGGATACACAAGGTTTCCAAACTTTCCCTCTTACATACTTAATTAAGGACGCTAATAATTCCTGAAAGTTCGGGATTTATCATTTGCATCCCAAAACTAATGAGATCACCTTACGAAACTAAAGTATACTCCCCACTAAAAGCCACGGCGTTCGCAGGAGCACTTGCGGCACGCCACAAGTGCCCTGGTGCACGGCCGTTTCCCAGTGCACCGACACAACGCCTCTTCCTCAGCCTCACAACTTGCGAGGTGCTGATTGGCGGCTTGCCGGCGGGCGAGCGCGATCTCACCGGTGTGGTGATCCGGCGCCAGCAGGTACTCCTCCTCACTGGAAGCATGCACCCGGTCCATGTACCGCCAAGCGTATATGAAGCGCTTGGTCCCGACTGCACTCAGGGCTTTGGCACGGGCGTCCTCCGCCACCCTCACGGCCCTTGCACGAGCCTTCTGCCAAAGAGCCAATTGCCTGACTCTCTCAGACGCGACATAGACCTGCCAGGCAGCTTGCCCCGCGGCGCGCTTCTCTTCCTCGGCCTTCTTCTCCGCCTCTATTTTGGCGTGCTCTGCCAGCGGCAAAGCCTCGCACATGGCGACACTCATTTCTTTCCAAAGCTCCTCAAGGCTGGGGGGGCTCGACGGGCAGCGCGGTGTTCTCCTTGTAGCGAGGAGACAAAGCGTCCTCTGACGTGCATGCTGGCGAGATTGGGAACGCTGACGCGTCCACCTTGATGCGTCGCAGCGAGGAGTGGAACGCCGATGCGTCCTCCTCGACTAGTGGCAGCGAGGAATGGAATGGTGACGCGTGAACATCCGGGCTGTGCAGCGAGGGGCACTTAGGGCTTAGGAGGGGCGATGCCATGTTGGTCGACATGAGAGGAAGGGGGAGGAGATAAAGATGAATGTGAGCGTTCTTCCGAGTGCCGTGGGAGGCGTAGTATTTATAGCGAGCAATGGCACACCTATGTAAGATATGGACTTAGCTGCACTGACTTAACTGCAGGTCCAGTTGTGTCACTGACATGTGGGCTAGACCCTTGTTGGGCCCATATGTCAGTGACCCAATGCACCTGCAGTTAAGTAACTGAAGCGGTGTCCCGAAAGATATGTTGCATGATTAACATAACAGCTACTTGGGCATATTTGTTGGAGTAAATTACGGGGGAGGGAAGGGGTGGAAATATTGCTGGTCACAACGGATTGGACAAGTGTGGGGGAGGAGAGTCATGCATGCAGATTTTTTCCACACGGGGGTGGAGTGGTGGGACCGTCCGAGGGAGAAGGAGAGTCTGGCAGGCATATTGTTTCCACAAAGGGAGAGGAAAAGATTTGGAGACGAACAGGCTTCCTGCAGGTATGGGGAATGGTGCATAATAAGTCATCTTGCATGCCGGGCTAGGTATACTCTCAAGTCATTAAAAACATACACGCCCCACACATGTTCATATTTCAAGGTGCACTAAATTATTGCATGCGATGATTAAGGATGGCCATAATGGTGGTATCTTAGTTGGTATCATGCACACGGGAATAGCAAACATGCTAATGTGGCAAAGAATTAAATAAGAGGGGGGGTTAGAGTAACTAGTGTTCATGCATGCATTGGTAAACACATTTTTTTGTGAAGAACGACAGCATTAGTTAAGTACTTTTGCAGACTTCAAAAACTATTCCACCGCCTCTACTATCTTGCTAAGAGTAGGTGAAAATTTTCAATCGAGCCCTTTAAACTAGAAGGAAGGTAGTAGTACTCTAATAGCTAACCTTGTTTTGATGACAAGATAGGACATGGCACGCACCTGGACGGAGGAACTAGTCTGCATTGTGCATTTAAGTTTTGTCTAAGTCAATGTACCTCTACTTTGACCAAACTTATAGAAAAATGTATCAACATTCACAATGTCAAATTAATATTTTTACACTTATTATAAAATGTAGTTCTTATACTCATTATAATCAGTATTGTAGATATTGATATTTTTAGTATAAATTTGGTCAAACACTTTGCAAACGGTTGACGGGAGTAAAAAGGACCAGAGGGAGTATCATGCATGCGGAGTAGGCAAAAAATTGCTCATTTATAGCTGGTCGAAGTCTCAAAGGGCGCGACCGCGCGAGGGAGGCGAAGGTCATGGGAGGCGTGACGGTTGACGGAATATAGTGAAGTTACATCCACGCGCCGGCATGGCATGCAAACAGGCAGAAGCTATACCGTCAGGCCTATGATATGGGTCTAGTAGACATGACTACTAGTGGGTCCTGCATAGTTCTCGAGAACTCTTTGGGGGCTTGCAGCCGTTTATCCACCGGGCAAGCCAGCAACCCCATGCCGTTCGCATGCCCTACTCGTCCCTGTCTTCTACCTTACAACAGTTCGCTCCCAGTCATCCCGTCCTTTCACATTAGTTTGCTCCCATTTTTTTTTTGCAGGGTACAACAGTTCAACTTTTCTTAACCCTCCTCCAAAATCCATGGCCTCCCAAATCTCCATGGTCGCCGCTGAGTACCAGGTTAGAGCCATCACCTGTGATGAGTTCATCGTCATCTACACATGTGGATCCGCGACGTTGAATGCATGGCTTGCTCGTTTCCTACACATGTTCAACAGTTCAACGGATGAGTGGGTCGCTGGGCTAGATGCTGAGTACACCACAGTCCTGGAAAGAGAGAAGATTCTAAAGGAGGCAGAGAGGAAGAAGCCTGCCGTGATCCAGGTTTGCGTACATAATGTTTGCTTGGTCTACCACATATGCCATGCCGACGTTGAGTGCCAGGATTTTAAGAACTTCCTCAAGGACAAAAGAGTGAAATTCGTTACTGTAGACTTTAGGAACGACAGGGATGTCCTGCGTCGGATAGGTCTCATTGTAGGCCAGCCCTTCGATCTCCAGAAGGCAAGCCTGGTGTCCTCCTCTCAACCTTCAATGCTGACCCTGGCAGCAGCCATGATTGATCCTTCCTATGCTAAACTGAAGAAACCCCATCATGAGTTTCATCATGCAATGAATTCGAAAATATTAGATGAAGATCACATCATGTACGTAGCAATGGATGCCTACCTTTGTTTAAATATCTACAAGGGTTGGATGAAGAAGCAGAGCCCAGTGTCCGGTTCAAGCAAAGAAGCGTCGGCGAAGAGGAAGAGGAAGAGGGATGAGGACGAAGTCGAGGACGTGGACTCGGACTCCGAGTAGGTGGCAGTGATGTCGCTCATGCTAGTTCTACTGCAGTGTCAAGCGGACTAGTTGCTTAGTTTATTTTCAAAGGTGTGTTGTGCTGAGGCCCCAGCAGAACTATGTTTATGTTCTTTCTCGTTATTTGAACTCTTTAGTACATACAGTAGTACTAGTACTATGTCTTACTACTGTTCTTCTTGCAGTTGGTACTATTGCTTGTATCTTCGTGTTCCTACTGTACTTAATACGTTCGTACTAGTAGTATAATTTGGGTCAGTCGATTCATGAAAGAAGTTCGACGGAGTGAAGGAAGAAGACGGCAGAAGAGGTGGAAGAAGCCCTTCTATCCATCCATGTTGCATCAAACGGCTCACAACAGTCGACTGACCCAAATTGCTCCTTTAGATTGCAGGATCCACGTGGCATTCCAGGTCTCGAAGGTAGATTCCGCGTCCGCACCCAGTTTGCGGGCTCGACGCGCGTGCGACAGGCTACCGCCGCGACAGCCACCATGCGCGCCTCCTCCGCGCGGGCGGAGACGACAATGACATGCTAGTTCCTCCTCGTCGGCGTGCTGGAGCACGTGCTCGTCCTCCTCTTTGTATGCTGCGTGCATAGACGTGGCTCCACCAGCTGCTCGCGTGCTTGGCAGCGCGGCGATATCACGAGGAGGGACTGCAGACGACGTGAGCGGGCGAGCCTTCGGCTTCATGGCACAGGGATGGCGGCGACATGGCGGTGATGGGCGAGAAATTGTTGGCCGGAGCAGGCGGGCGCCGACATGCGCAACGGCGGCGGCGGCATATTGATGAGTGCGCGTATGGGGACTTACTTTAGTTTTATATAAGGTTGGTCAAACTTAAAAGAAAACCGTACTAGTACACGTAAACATTAGACTTAGGCAGTGCTTTTATTAGTTAGTACCACAGCCACGATAAGAAATCCTGTGCAAGTGCGTGAACCGCGGCCACGCGGTCGATCGAACGGTGTGTCACCGTGTCATGCTCGAAGGACATCCATTGAACCTTTTTGTGTGTGTGAAAACAATCCCCGAATATTACTCAACTTTTTTTTCCTGGAAAAGTTCTTGACGCTACAATATTTCCATATATTTGAATTTAGCTCCAGTTCGTGTTTATTTGGATTTGGACGTTTTAGGTGCGCCCTAGTTTTTTTTAATACTGATTTTGTGTGTGTGACTGAGAGAGAACATGTGTATGTGTCCATATGTGTGTTGTGGCGGAAGGGCAATGTGGAGACGGTGTGCGTGTGATACAGACATAGACAGGTGTGAATGTGCAAATGATCATGCATGAGTGATACATAGACAAATGCCGATACGTTGTGTATACATGAGAGAACGGTCTTCTAGTTTACTTGTGTGTGTATGTGAGAGAGAGAGAGAGAGGAGAGAGGAGCATCCGTAACACAACAACCATCTCTCTCGATTCGTCCGTCCCTCGCACGATCGCATGTAACACATGCATCAACGCGCACATTTTGACACCCTCACTCGGCCCCTGCCCACCTCAAGGCCCGCACAATCTCTTTATGAATACCCATTTCTCTCCTTAGGTTTGTTTTCTCTCAATATCTGACACACACACACACACACAGACACACACAGCACAACACACACACACCCTCCCCCGAGCACACAATTCATCCCCATCCAAGGTTATACGGTAACCACTCTCGCTTGTGCTTCTTTGCACCCCAACATGCACAACACCTCAATCTTCAAAGAGGGCATCGAGGAGATCGAAGACGGCGACCACATCGCGCTAGAGAATGCGGGGCCATTTGGAAGCAGGATGATGTGACGACGGCTGACTGACTCCTCCCCCCACCCTCTCTCTCACACACACAAAATTACCAATCCCTCTATCCCCCGCACAAAATTATCAATCCCTCAACCCACAAGATCCTTCCCCTCTCGTCCATGTTTTTCTAGCTCTCTCATCAAACATGTTGTCTCTTCTACTTCCACGTATACAGAATCCGGATGCACATGCATCTCACGTATATTACATGTCTCCATCTTTCTCACAGACCTAACTTATTCCTCTCTCTCTCTTTCTCTCTCTATCTCTCTCTATCTCGTTAGGTTTGTCTCCTACTCTCTCATCCACATACATACAATCTTTCCTGCCCTATCTGCACCATCTTCGCAAGCTCTCTCTGCACGTTTCATTCACACATTGGGATATGTTCAAAATGTTGCTTCTATAATGGCTAATGTAGAGTTATGGTTGGTTTTGTTGCATCCTACAAAGTAATAACTATGAAATGCATTTAGATTCTCATTTGACTGGGATTATGTGAGTTTGAGCATGTTGTGAAGTACTATAGACCTTGTATACATCTTGGGATTCGACAATGATTGTAATTATTGAATTGTATAGACCATTACATTCAAAGTCAATAGCCTAATATATTTATTTCACAACTTCAACAAATGATTAGTTCACTACAAACTAAGAAAACAAATGTGTACTCCCTCCGTTTTTATTTAAGTCCGCATATTAGCATTGGTCAAAGTCAAGTTTTGTAAACTCTCAGAAAGATTATAACAAAAAATATTAACATATACAATAACAAATAAATACCATTAGATTCATTATTGAATGTACTTTCACATCATACATATTTGTTATGGTAAATGTTTATATTTTTCTATCAACTTGGTCAAACTTTAGGAAGTTTGACTTCAGTCAAACCTAATATGCAGAGTTTACTAGTACTACTCGCTAGTTGCTTACCGAATCACTCAACAAGCCACACAGGGAGTTCAGTGTCACAAAATTTTGAGGTCGGCGGGAAAATCTCCCGCGACCCTGATTGCAGCAGTGGGAAGTTACCATCATAGCCTTCGGAACAGGCCTACCGATGACGCTTGGTAGGGGGTTGTTTTCATAACTTTAGGTTCACCCTACCCAGCCAACCCCACCCCGGCACCTAGAGTAGTACACCTGAATACTCCCCATTTTCTATCCCACCGCAAAATAGACTTCTCCACGGCACCGCAGCCTTCTTGCTCATCCCCTTTACATCGGCGCACTCGTCCACCGCAGCACATCTGCCTCATTGACGACCTCATACGCCGCACTGGAGCCGGTCCACCGTTGTCGTCGTACACGGAGCCTCTTCCCCGGCATCGTCTTCCGTGGTCTCGAATCTGCTTCCTGGAAGCCGACACCAAGCACAGAAGAACCACCATCGTGGACAATGAACTGACTCTCATTGCCGACCATGACTCACAGAGGCCGCTGCGACCATCGTTCTCCTCCTCGATTGGTAATGTGTGTATTGAATCACTTAGCAGTACATGTGCAGTTCCAATTTTTTTCATACCTACCCTTCAAATTTCTTGGGTGCTATTGTTCCCGTAAAATTAATTGGTTATAGCCTCCATTGTCCAACAGAATATCAGCTTGTAATTGTGCATTGCTCCTATATCGTGATGTTCTTGGGTAGGTTTTTCATCTGCAACCAGTAGTGTGGCAAATGATGGAAAGTCTTTTAGAACTAGCAAGATGCCCATGCGTTGCGCGCATCAAGATGCATTTGTATGAGTAGTTTATCTTGTGGGAGAAAAATATGAATGAGGGAAGGCCTTATTTGCAAATCTGGAGAGGGGTATGGGTATCTTTTTTGCAACATTCCCATTGTTTCCTTCCTATCTGTCAGATATAAATCGGACGGCCTATATTGCAGGATGGCAGGCACACCATCATCACCAACTCTGTTTTTTTATAAGAAAAGAAGTATAGAGAAAAAAGTAGACAGTAGAGAAGTAGAGATAAATATTAAATATAAAATAAATATAATAGTAGAGAAGAGAGTAGAGATAGCAGAGACGTCGGGAAAGGATCGTGCGCGCGCGGGAAAAAGCGGCCGGGCGTGCGCTAGTTTTGGCACGCGGCGTCTGGCGCGCCCTCCCACCGCTCTGTGCCTTGCCACCGCTCTCTCCCCGCTCTATGCATTGCCACCGCTCTCTCCTCGCTCTTTCTCGCCTCGCCGCCGCGTCGCCGGGAAACTTGGGGATACCGCGGTGTCCGGGCGCGCCCCTCCGACGGCTTCTCCGCCGAGATCCGGTTCCGCGGGATGCACCTCGGCCTCGACAATTTCGACACCGCCAACGAGGCCGCTCGTGCGTATGACGCAGCGGCGTGGCGCCTCCGGTGGCCTCATAGAACATTGAACTTCCCCAATGTGCCGACAGGGGAGCGGGCGCAGGGGCTCGCGCCTCTGCCGTGACTTAGCACCGATGAGGACCATCGCGACAACCGGAGGCGGGAGCACCATCTCGGCATCGCCGAGATGGATGAGGAAGCCATGGCGCTGTGGTGCCAACACTTCCCGCAGGACATCATCAATGAGCGTGAGTTCTACGCGCAAAGGAGGGCGGAGAGGGATAAGAGGAGGGCGGAGCGGGCCGCCTATCGCGAGGACAAGCGTAGGCGAAAAGCGGATGCTCAATTCAACATGAGGCTAGGAGCAGCGTCGCCCTGGGAATCCGAGGACGATCGGTATATTCACACCTACAGTCAGACGTCGGAGGAGGACATCACCGAGGAGGAGTCAGACGACGAGGAGTAGTTGAATTATCTAAATTTTTTTATCTATCAATGCTGAGAACTATCATCTACTCTCTAGTCTCTCTACTTCTTGATCTCAGCACTGTAAACGCTTTTTTAAAGCGCCACACGTTGCAATTCTTTTGGAGATGCTCTAAGATGGCAGACGAGTGCTTTAATGTTGCCCACAAGATGCGCGAGTATTACTAGTAGTATATTTTTCTTGTCATGTTGAGATTTTAAAACCACGAGTGCGTACATGCAGATAGCAATGAAGACCAAACACGGGATATTGGGGACATCTTCAAGGAGCGTGGCAAGTTAAAGAGGAGCTACACCGAACCTATAAAACGAGCTTTGGTAAGTAACACCCTTTCAATTACTTTCGTTTAGCCTCGTGTTCTTCGATGTGTATATGTTGTAGTTTTTGTTTCTCTTAAGCCTGGTGTTCTTCGATGTGTAATAAGAAGAGTCTTAATCGTCCTAATGCTTTCGTTTTTAGCTTGATGTAGGAGGTGGGTGTTCTCACCTTCTAGTCTGTTTTTATATATTTTTTCCTTTTGAATTCACTTCTCTGAGTTTTGTTTATCTGGCTTCTACTAAATGGATCTAGGTTGCTCTGAGTATTGATCTAAAAAAGAAGTAACTTCATGTCAGGATGCATGTCGGTGTACAAAAGTAGGGGCTCTGCTTTTGACCCCTTACTTGTGCATGGGCAGTCAGAGCCACCCGCCACGGCCATGCATAACAGGGCAAGAGAGGGAAGCCGGAGAGAAGCCGAAGTCACAAGAAAGACAAAGCAATGACAAGGACCAAGGCCACAAAGATCGGATGGACAAAGCAGGTTTCCCCGACAAGGACCCTTGCCAGGGCAGCCTCAGTGGCCCCGGCAAGACCCTTGCCGGGGCAGCCTCAGCGGCCCCGGCAAGACCCTTGCCGGGGCAGCTCGCCCACACCAGCTGAGTGAGCCACCTTCGAGCCCACCAACGCTAAACAAACGCATTGGGACAGGGCATGGGAGGCACCTCCGTGGTGGCATGCAGATCTTTGTGAAAACAAAGGATAGTCAAGATCAAGTGAAGATAGGAAGGAATAATCCTCGGTAGGGTTGTTACCAAGGAAGCTCACGAGACCCCCAGAAAGGTCCTTGCCGGGGACGACAGCGTGCCGCGGCGAGACCCTTGATGGGCCACCCGGCAAGGCCCTCGCCAAGCGCGCCAGCAGGGCCACTGCCAGGCCCATGCCAGACAAGTCTCCGCCGCCGTTTGCATGTAGCTGCCAACCCAACCAGCTGGGCAAGCACCTGCGTGGCAACATGCAGCCCTTCGTGGAGGCTCCACCACCGCGCCACCTCAACTGCATGCCTGCCTACATGGCACCGCATGCATCGCTGGCCAGGGCGCGTGTCAAATCAAGGAGGAGCGGCGACGAACGAGACGGGCCTCGCTCCCGTCCCCGATAAAGTGAAGGGACACCTAAGCCTCACATTAAATGTGCTTTGTCCTGTAATACCAGTGATAAGCTCACAACGCTGTAGCACTTTCCACCTCCTATGTGCCACTGTGGCAGCCCCTTTCGCCTATAAAAGGAGGCCCATGGCGCACCGGAGAGGGATTCGGATCTTTCGTACCTGGCAGCACCCAGAGCTAGTTCAAGAGCTCAAGAACACTAAATACATCCACAAAAGCAGGATCGTAGGGTTTTACGCATCTTTGCGGCCCGAACCTGGGTAAATCCCCTTCGTGCTGTCTACTATTCCTGCTCTTCTCACGATCCCGCACCCCGCAACCGTAGTAGGGATTCTTGTGATCCCATAGGTGTCGTTTCCCACCGACATCTTTGGCGCGCCAGGTAGGGGAGGCACCCAGATTGTGAGAATCTGGTCTAGTAGCCAGCCAAGCAGTTCATCATCGCCATGGCTCCTAAGAAGAAGACGACCACGGCGATTGGTTCATCCGGGACCGGACTACCATCGCCGGTGCGGGCTAGTAGCGGGCCAGTCGTAGAGAGAACCCATGGCGCGGCCCGCAAACACCCACATCACATTGGCAGTCTAGGCCCGGTGGGCGGCATCGTTTGTACGACGGGCGATGAGCCGCGCGGCGCCGGCCCCAGGAACGGAGTCGGGGCCCCCGCAAGCGGCGCGGGGCCCTCCAGGGGCATCGTCATGCCGCCAACCGACGGCGTGGTGACCTCCAAGACACCAACGCCAGTGCCTATGGCGCGCTCTTCTCAGATCGTGCGCGATGAGCAGTGCCGCCCCGCTGCTGACCCAGGGCGCCGCCCTGGGAAGAGCCCCTGCATCCTTCGCTGGATGAGGGAGGCCAGCGTGCGCGCCGAGGCGCCGACGAGGGTGGCGGGCAACTGCGGAGCCGTGGTGAGGCCCCTTCTAACATGGTTGGAAGCCGAAGCGCATCGCGGTCCACCCAGCTCTCGCCGCTGCCCATGCCAGTAGAAGCCCTGGCACGCGCGCAGCTCCTCCTCGACTTCCCTCCCACTGCGGAGAAGCTTGACGAATGGAGGGCCACCTTCCGGAGCCTCGTCGTCATCGCCAACAATGATGAGTTGCGACCGGCGGGACCCATGGGCCGTCGCTCCGTCGAGCCACCGCCTGCCAGCGGGGGCCGAGCTGGAGGCGATGCGGCCACGGTGCACTCCCCTCCTCTGCACCAGCCACCACAGGTGATGACCCGTCATGACGATGCTCATGATTATATCTCCATCGCGTCGTCCGACCCTCAAACCAACCGCGACCAGCGCCAAATTCTTCGGGGAGCGAACTCATGAGGACGCTCGAACCACCATCGAGCGCCGACGTGACGCGCGCCACCAGTCGGACTGGCGGGCAGGGCCCTCTACGGACCACCCAGCACCGAGAGCCTACAGTGGCCTACCCTACGAGGTGGGTTGTTCGGCTTTCACCCGTGAGATGCGGCAGTTCCAGTGGCCCTCTCACCGCACGTTCAAGCCTGACGTTGGTGAGAAGTACAATGGCAAGACTCACCCGTCAGAGTTCCTCAGCATCTACACCATCACGATGCAAGCTGCTGGGGCCCGCGACAATAAGGTGCTTGCCAACTACTTCCCGTTGGCGCTCAAGCCTAATGTTATGTCATGGTTGATGCACTTGCCGATGGACTCCATTTCTTCTTGGGAGGATCTGTGCCATGAGTTTGTTCGCGCCTTTACCAGAGGTCACCAAGCTCATGGCCAGGCGAGTGATTTACATATCATCCCCCATAAGGAGGGAGAAAACTTGTGCAAGTACATCCAAAGGTTAAGCCAAGTGCAGTACAACATCCCCGACGTCCATCCTGCCGTTGTGATCAACGCATTCCACCAGAATGTCCGCAACCGCAAAATGCGTGAGGAGCTGGTAATGAACAAGGTCAAGGATGTGGCCAAGCTTTATGTTCTGGCCGATCGATGCGCTCGTGTTGAAGAGGGAAGGAAGTACCCCGGCGAAGATGCCGGTGCGGAAACCGACTCCACGGGCGATACCGCCACCCCAGCGAAGAAGGGTCGGTGCTGTAACAGGAAGCGCAAGGGCAAGGCCGTGCTCACCGTCGAGGGATCCAACGACACCGGTGCCACCAAGAAGACCAAGGCGAGCGACCCCGGCAAGGAGGTTGCCGGGTGTGTCGCTTGCCGGGCCTTGGCGGCTGCCGACAAGCCAGGAGGCTCCGACAAGCAGTATTGCAAGATCCACCGCACCAAGGGCCATGACCTCCAAAACTGTCGGCAGGTAGAGCTGCTCGTTGAGAAGCAGAAAGCCGAGTATGAGCGGCGGGACAAGGAGAAAGGCAAAGATGGTGCCGAGGGATCCGGCAAGAAATGTGGTGGCCAAGGAGGCCGCCGCGGCAAGGATAATCAGCAGGAGAGGCCCACCTGGGGCTGCGACAAGAAGCAGGAAGACGATGATCATGATGAGGACGACGAGTCCGGCGACCACGAGTTTCAGAAAGCCACAGAGGCCATGTGCGTCGATGGTGGCGCCTCGCTGCATACGTCCCACCGCCAACTCAAGCAGTGGGGCATGAGATCACGGCGGTGGAGCCATCGTTCGACGCACAGAAGCCACTGAACTTGATCTCGCCTGTTGTGGTCAAAAGGCTGCAGATCCCTGATGGAGACCTCGAGGAGACGGGCACGTTCCAAGGGGTTAACCCGGGGAGGAGCCAGCCAAAGGGAAAGGTCACACTGCCCGTGACATTCGGAGGTGAGCTGAACCACAGGACAGAAATGATTGTTTTTGATGTGGCCGAGATCCCCTTTCCTTACAACGGGATCCTCGGCCACCCGGCACTAGCTAAGTTCATTGCGGCTTCACACAACGCCTACAACATGCTGAAGATGCCCGGGCCGATGAACATCATCATCGTCCCCTCCGACAAGAAAGATGTGTTGATTTGCGCTGACCAACTCTGCCGCGAAGCAGTTGCAGCAGCTGCGGCTAAGGCACCTGCTCCTGCCGACGGAGCCCCGAGAGGGAAGACAACCGGCGAGACCCCTCGCACCCACTTTGGCAAGCGCACCTCTTCGGGGTGTTGCGCTCCCGTTGAGGACGTGCCAAAGAGCTCTGCCGGCAAGAGCAAGAAGTCCAGAGCCACACCACCAAAGACCAAGAAGGTGCCCGTCAAGGAGGATGGCACGGGGGAGCTTTTACCATAAACTCCACCCTCGATGGCAAATAGGAAAGCGAGCTCGTCACCTTCCTGCGGGCGAATGTCGATGTGTTTTCATGGCAAGCCTTCAACATCCCCGGCGTTCCTAGGGAGGTGATTGAGCACCACCTTGCTGTCTGTCCTCATGCGCGGCCCGTCAAGCAGAAGGTCAGGAAGCAAGCTCTGGAGAGGCAGGAGTCCAACACGGAGGAAATCCGAAAGCTAGAGGCGACAGGCTTGGTGAGAGGTAAGGATGGCAATGGATCGGCTTTGGATCGGGTTGAACAATATCAAATCCATATCCATATCCATGAAGACAATCTTTGCCCGCCCATGAAAAAATCCATGGGTGAAAATTTGTGTCCATGTACAAATCCGATAGATATCCATATCCACTGGATATCCATTGGGTCTTCTTGAGACATATAAATATGACTTAACACAATATTAACATAAACTCTTCCATTCTTCACCTCATGGTGGGCTAGGTTTCACTTATGGTAAATCAACATCCAATAACAACCTAAGATCATTTAGTATTTTTCTAACAGATGAGGATGACGAGTCATTTAAGAAGGAGGTAAAAATAAGGGAAGGGGTGTTGGAGTATGTTATGGAGGGGATTGACTATCAACTTGTAAAAGTTACGATGGGGATTGTGTAATTTTTATGCATGTTTTAGATAAAAAAAGTGTAGAATTGCAGTGGGACATGTGAACGTGGGGCAGGGATAGAAGATTTTTTCCCCATTAAGTCATACTATCAGGTCGGGTTTTTGTATATCCATGGGTACAAGATTATATCCATGCCCTACCCACGTACAATCGGGTCGGGTTTGGGCGCTGCCCATGGACACAAAAGCATATCCAAACCCTATCCATTCGGGTCGGATATCCATGTTCATGGATAAAATTGCCATCCTTAGTGAGAGGAATACTCCATCCGACGTGGTTGGCCAATCCGGTAGTAGTGCGCAAGGCAAATGGGAAGTGGAGGTTGTGTATTGATTACACAGACATCAATAAGGCTTGTCCAAAGGATCCTTTCCCGTTGCCGCGCATCGACTAGATTGTTGACTCCATGGCTGGGTGTGACCTGTTATCATTCCTCTACGCCTACTCAGGATACCACCAGATCTT
The DNA here is from genome assembly GCF_002162155.2 of Triticum dicoccoides. Taxonomy (NCBI): domain Eukaryota; kingdom Viridiplantae; phylum Streptophyta; class Magnoliopsida; order Poales; family Poaceae; genus Triticum; species Triticum dicoccoides. The sequence continues at coordinate 573,804,632 of NC_041385.1, read as the reverse complement.
CATGACAAAAGAAGACGAGGAAAAGACAGCATTCATCACCCCGTGTGGTACACATTGCTTTTTACGGATGCCTTTCGGGTTGAAGAGTGCTGGCTCAACCTTTGCAAGAGCAGTCCAAATTGGTTTTGAACCCCAGCTACATAGAAATATGGAAGCTTATATGGATGACATAGTGGTCAAAACCAAGGACAAGGAAAAACTTGTGCGGGATCTGGAGGAAACATTTGGGAACCTGCGCAAGATCAACCTCAAATTGAACCCTGAGAAGTGTGTCTTCGGTGTCCCGTCTGGCAAGCTTCTCGGGTTCTTTTTGTCACAGCGTGGGATTGAGGCAAACCCGGACAAGATTAAGGCCATCGAGCGGATTGAGGCACCCAGACGGATCAAGGATGTGCGTCGGCTCACTGGCTGCGTTGCCGCCATGAGCAGATTCATCTCCAAATCCGCAGAGTGTGACCTCCCCTTTTTCAAGATCTTAAAGAAGATGGGCCCAATGGAGTGGACCCCAGAGGCCGAGGCGGCGTTGCAAGACTTGAAGAAGTACCTCTCCTCCATCCCGGTGTTGGTTGCGCCTAAACCATAAGAGTCGTTGTTGCTATATCTAGCGGCAACAAATCAAGTGGTTAGCGCCGCATTGGTGGCGCAGAGAGAGGTCAACGAAGAAATAGCAGTAGCGGCAGAGTCAACGGTCAGCGGGCCAGAACCCTCCCCGGCAGGGCTCGGTCCCGGCAGGACTGAGTCCCCGGCAAGGCTCGGTCCCGGCAAGACCGAGTCCCCGGTAGGGGCTGGCACCGGTGCGGCAGGGCCCGCACGGCCGGGTGAAATGGTGCAGAAGAAGAAGATGGTGCAGCACCCGGTTTACTTCGTCAGCTCCCTTCTGCAGGGAGACAGATTGAGGTACCCAGGTGTGCAAAAATTTCTCTTCGGCCTCCTTATGGCCTCGAGGAAGCTGCGCCATTACTTCCAAGTACATGAGATCACCGTGGTCACCCACCTTTCATTGCAACGAATACTGCATAACCCAGATGCAATAGGGAGGATCGTGGAATGGGCCCTGGAGCTGTCGAGTTTTGGTTTAAAATTTGAAAGTACCTCGACGATTTAGAGCAGAGTCTTGGCGGAGTTTATTGTAGAATGGACCTCGACACGTGACGAAGAGGTACAAGAGACCACCCTCCCCGGCAAGGAAACGAGCTGCAACTGGATCATGTACTTTGATGGGGCCTTTTCGCTGCAAGGCGCCGGTGCTGGTGTATTGCTTGTCGCACCCACCGGAGAGCACCTCAAGTACGTCATCCAAATGCACTTTCCCCGGGAGATGTCGACCAATAACACCGCCAAGTACGAGGGTTTGCTTGCCGGTCTCAGGATCGCGGTGGACCTTGGAGTCAAAAAGCTCATCGTCAGGGGCGACTCATAACTTGTCGTCAGGCAGGTCAACAAAGATTACCAAAGCCCATTGATGGAAGCCTACGTGGATGAAGTGAGGAAGCTAGAGGAGTGCTTTGACGGTATACAAGCAGAGCACGCCCCTCGGGCGGAGAACGACATCGCCGACTACTTGTCAAAGCGCACTGCCCTCAAGCTACCTGTGGAACTAGGTACTTTTGTGCTTCAGCTGACTCAACCATTCATCGAACCATCAGCCGGGCAGAACAAGCGGAGGAGGCTAAGCCCCGGCAAGTACTTCCCCTTCGAGCCTTCCGGGGCCGCTGGCAGGGGTGCTGCCGCGGATGCCAGCCTTGCCGCAGGGCTGCCAACTCTGGCAGGGCCTGAGGCCATGGCCATAGAGACGGCCGCTCCCGCGGCAGAAGAGATGCCTTCAGTCCTTGTCGTCGAGCCACAGGCTCCGGCATGGGCGCAGCACACTATCTGATTCCTCCAAGTAGGAGAGCTTCCTGAGGAGCAGGAAGAAGCAGAAAGAGTAGCCCGCCGGTCTGCTCTGTATCAATTTGTTGACAGCGTGTTGTACAGAAGGAGACCAAATGGGGTGGAATTGAAGTGCATCTCCCGAGAGGAAGGGCTAGAGCTGTTGGCGGAGATACATGGAGGCATATATGGCTCCCACATAGGGTCAAGGGCCCTTGCCGGCAAGGGTTTCCGACAAGGCTTCTTTTGGCCCACCGCCCTCTAGGATGCAACGGCACTAGTAACCAAGTGTGAAGCATGCCAGTTCCATTCAAAGAAGCTTCATCAACCAGCCCAAGCCCTTCAAACCATCCCTCTCTCCTGGCCCTTCTCAGTCTGGGGGCTCGACATATTGGGCCCCTTCGCCCGCGTCGTCGGGGGCTTTGAGTACTTGTACGTTGCAATCGACAAGTTCACAAAGTGGATGGAGGTGGAAGCAGTGAGGAAGGTGACGGAGCAGTCAGCCATTAAGTTCTTCAAGGGACTAGTTTGCCGTTTTGGGTTCCCAACAAGATCATCACCGACAACGGCACACAGTTCACAAGCCATGCCTTCATGCAATATGTTGAGGATCTCGGCAGCAAGGTATGTTTTGCTTCCGTGGCACACCCACGAAGCAACGACCAAGCGGAGAGAGCCAATGCTGAAGTTCTGCGAGGCTTAAGAACAAAGACTTTCGACAGGCTGCGCAAAAGTGGAAGGCGCTGGATTGATGAGCTGCCGGTGGTTCTTTGGTCGATCAGGACAATGCCAAATCGAGCCACCGGCCAGACGCCCTTTGCCCTCGTTTACGGGGCAGAAGCAGTTCTCCCCATGGAACTCATATATGGGTCACCTCGAGTGCTCTCTTATGATGAGCTTGAGCAAGAGCGACTGCGCCAGGATGACGCAACGCTCCTTGAGGAAGATCGTCTCCGGGCGGCTGTAAGAGCAGCACACTACCAGCAAGCCTTGCGTCGCTACCATAGCCGCAAGGTTCATGCCCGGAGCTTTGAGGAAGGCGACCTTGTTCTTCGGCACGTTCAGTCGGCCAAGAATTCCAACAAGTTGATGCCAAAGTGGGAAGGCCCTTATCGGGTAACACGAGTTACCAGGCCCGGCGCAGTCCGCCTGGAGACCGAAGATGCCATTCCAGTGAGCAACTCCTGGAACATCGAGCATCTTCGCAAGTTTTACCCATAAGGCGCGGCTGCTGGGCCTCCCGGCAAGCCACCTTTTGTACAAGCCTTGCCAGCAAGTTATGTAACCCTTTGTACAAAGCCAGGCGCAGACCCTGAGCACTAATAAACGAAGCGATGGTGCCCTAAGTTATAGCATGCATGCTAGGTCGAGTCTCCTCCTCGGTTAGGGTTAATAGTGCTTGGCAGCGACTAAGCCCTAGCTGAGAGGTCAAGTGTGCATCTCTTTGTTTCTTCCCTGTCCTTTTTGGTTCGCAGGACACGTAAGTATTTCTACCGAGCTGTTTGGAAGAAAGGAACGGACCGGTGCCCCGACCCCGGCAAGCCAAGGTTGCCGGGGGCTGCAAATACAAGGATCCGTCCATGGCAAGCCAAGGGTGCCGGGGGTTGCAGGTCCAGATAAGTCTTTTATCCTCTATCATGCATTTCGTTATGAACTGGGGTATGTGAAACCTCGTTTTATATCCAAGCTACCGTACTCCCCTCATTCCGAACCCAAGGATTATCTCCTGGGTCTGAAGTTGGTCGTAGTCGCAGCGGCAAGGGGGTAGAATGTGTATCCCAAACTCATCTCATCCCTGCCTCCGCCAAGAGCGTGAGAAAGGTCGAGCGAGATGGGGGGGCGGCAGGGCCTGTTGCCGGGTGAAAAACGTTTACCTTAGATAGTAACAAGGGTTCATTCCTTGTCGTGGGTTTCCCCCGCAAACGAAAAACCCGGCAAACATGCCTTTTTCATTAAAAACATCCCGTACAGGTACAGTTCATACGGAATGAAAAACATGAGCAGGGGGATTACAAGTTCTAAATCTAACAAAGGGCCGAAGGCTTATAGGACTAAAAAGATATAAGGTGCCCATAATCCCTTTCTTGTCCCTCTCCTCAGGAAATGGAACAAGAAGGCAAAAGGGCAAAAGGGGCGCCTAGGCGAAGTACAAGCAGCAGAAGGCACCAGGAGAACATCCCGGTGGCCACCCCGAAGGGAGGCTGGTGATGATGATGATGGTAGAAGAGCTGGAAGACGAGGCGGCAGGACTGTCAATATGCTACGAAGGCGTCGGTGCCCGCGTACTCCGACTTGACGGCCTTGCCGCCCACCCTCTTCCTCTTCCACAGCCTCCCAACGCCAGCCGCCCAAGGAGGCGACCCCGAGAAGTTCAAGGAGCCGGCGACACAGATGATGGGGTCGCCGGTGCCGACTGGAGCGGCGCCCGACACCTAGTCAGACCCGTCATCCTGCCTCCCCCTACCCTCGTCGTCACTGTTGCTGTCCTCCTCGTCACCCTCGCTAGAGGAGGAATCTTCATCGTCGGAGGAGCTCTCCACGCAACACCTTACGCGAGTCCCGAAGTGCCCGAAGATCTTGACGGAGAGGAGGCCACTCTCCATTAATTTGAAATGGAGAGTGAGCCCCTCCGTCAAGATATGGACGCAGGCGAAGGTCTTCCACCCTCGACGGAGGTACATGACGTGAGGGGTGGGGAACTCGACGTCGGCCCATATGCCGTTGTTCTCACAACCCCTCATATATAGCCGCAATGCCTGCGGTGGGTCCAGCTCCATCTCCCGCGCAAATGGAGTCAGGAGGCGAAGACGACGGCGCGGCGGCTGGCGCAGCCTGATGAAGAACTCGCAAGGGTTGTCCCTGACGTGGCCCTCCACCGGAGGAGGGGCCGCTGGCGGAGGCAAAGCCAATCTGCCGCCCCGTCCTCGTCTCCCTCGAGCGCCACGGCGGCCTCAACCTCGCCCCCACCCCTCCCTCTAACGGGCGGCTCCGCCGCTACGAGCTCTTGGGGAGGAGCGATGCGCTGTCGAGCCGAGACCCTCGCCGCCACCGATGAAGCGTCGCCATGCCCCCTCGCCATGATGGAAGAAAGGAGAAAGCAAGAACAAGGAGAAGCAGATGGCGAAGGATTGAGAGGCATCGTTCCTCCCGCTCCCTTCTTTATAAAGGGGCGGGGGCGAGGCTCGGCCGCCCCTCTCGACCAATCCGGCTCGTTGAAGTGACCACGGGCGGGGCCGTCGATCACCCTCCCCGCTCAATTAAAGGCGCGTGGGAATCGTCCCGCACGCGCGCGACTTCCCGTATCCCGCGCGCCTGTCATTCGCTCTGCATTATGCATGCAGCGAACATGGCGCAAAGGACGGGCGCAGTGGGACGCGTGGAGCGGCGGTTCCCGAATAAGGGCAGTAAATGAGCAGCGGCCATGTGGTCTCGAAGAGACACGCAAGCCGCCTCTCTACTGTCCAGCACAAGATGACAGCAGCATGCTTCGGTCACACACACCCGCGCGACCCCACGTCACGCGTTCGACGCGGGTCGTGGGGGAAGCGCAGCAGACGGAACAATTACCGCAGTAAAAATCCGCCCAAACTGCCCTCGCACCATTCTGGGCCTGGCCCAACAACGTGTTGCGCTTATGTATGGCCCAAACCTGGGGGCTCCTGTCGGTGTACAAAAGTAGGGGCTCTGCTTTTGACCCCTTTACTTGTGCACAGGCAGTCAGAGCCACCCGCCACGGCCACGCATAACAGGGCAAGAGAGGGAATCCAGAGAGAAGCCGAAGGCACAAGACAGACAAAGCAACGACAAGGACCAAGGCCACAAAGATCGGATGGACGAAGCAGGTTTCCCCGACAAGGACCCTTGGCGGGGCAGCCTCAGCGGCCCCGGCAAGACCCTTGTCAGGGCAGCTCGCCCACACCAGCTGAGCGAGCCACCTTCGAGCCCACCAACGCTAAACAAACGCATTGGGACAGGGCACGGGAGGCACCTCCGTGGTGGCATGCAAATCTTTGTGAAGATAAAGGATACTCAAGATCAAGTGAAGATAGGAAGGCAACAATCCTCGGCAGGGTTCTTACCAAGGAAGCCCACGAGACCCCCGGCAAGGTCCTTGCCGGGGACGATGGCGTGCCGCGGCGAGTCCCTTGCCGGGCCACCCGGCAAGGCTCTCACCAAGCGCGCCAGCAGGGCCACTGCCAGGCCCACGCCAGCCAAGTCTCTGCCGCTGTTTGCATGCAGCTGCCGACCCAACCAGCTGGGCAGGCACCTGCGTGGCAACATGCAGCCCTTTGTGGAGGCTCCACCACTGCTTCACCTCAGCTGCCTGCCTGCCTACATGGCACCGCATGCATCGCTGGCCAGGGCGCATGTCAAAGCAAGGAGGAGCAGCGACCGACGAGACGGGCCTCGCTCCCGTCCCCGATAAAGTGAAGGGACACCTAAGCCTCGCATTAAATATGTTTTGTCCTGTAATACCAGCGATAAGCTCACAACGCTGTAGCACTTTCCACCTCCTGTGTGCCACTGTGGCAGCCCCTTTCGCCTATAAAAGGAGGCCCATGGCGCACCGGAGAGGGATTCGGCTCTTTCGAACCTGGCAGCACCCAGAGCTAGTTCAAGAGCTCAAGAACACTAAATACATCCACAAAATCAGGATCGTAGGGTTTTACGCATCTTCGCGGCCCGAACCTGGGTAATCCCCTTTGTGCTGTCTACTAGTCCCGCTCTTCTCACGATCCCGCGCCCCGCAACCGTAGTAGGGATTCTTGTGATCCCATAGGTGTCGTTTCCCACCGACAATGCAGTTCCTGCGAGGAGGGAAGTATGGTCAACCTCAAGATCATGTTTCCAAAATGAGGCTGGATTACACACAAGGTGCCAGTTCCCTAATGATGCTGGATTAGACACAAGGTGCAAATTCCTAGATGATGCTGGATTACACACAAGCCAGGTGGAGTCGTCAGTTGTTCGTGTCCCGTGGCTCTAGTAAAGGCTTAAAGAAAGCGTGCAGTAGCCCTTGAGAATGTAGCTGAGTTCCTGAAGAAGCGAAAAGAACAATCAGGTGCTCTCTTCACACAAGCCAAAGAAGAGATGGAAGAAGCCAGAAATAAGCTAGCAGAGGCAGAGCAGGCTAGGCGTCTCCTGCTATCTTAAACTGTTGGCAATACAAAATTTCCTTCATAATAGCTAGGTTCAAATGTTTATCCAGTCAGCATGCCTGTTGTGATGTTCGTGATCTACTGATGTGGCACAAAATATATTTTCCGGTCATGTAATAACAGCAATTACTTTCCAAACAATAACAACGAAGCATTGGACATGGTATAGTTCATGCGCAATCCCGAGATTCTAAGTTCAACTTCCACATCAAACTCATGTTCACAGATATCTGCACATTCATACATAATATCCACAACCATGATTCACTTCAAAGCCAAAAAAATGTGAGGAGAGTTATAAATAAAGAATAACCTCTGCTAGTTCCTGCTACCAGTGCGAGCACAACAAGTCAAGACCATGCGTAAATTGATTATATTTTAGTCATTTTTTGTGTTCTAAAATGCATGCCCGCTCGCGGAAAGATGTGTTGTCGGCACACGTGTGGATTCAATGAAGGCAGGCAGGGCAGTCTTAAGCTGGTTGCATGTGACGAGGAGGCATGCTCAGCCGGGCCTGCAGTGAGTGGGGCCCTCTTGGCCGACGCGCCGGTGCAATGCCTGCGCTATGAGAGGTCGCATCCATGTCAGAGCAATCACTCCCTCTAGTCCTTTTTTGTTTGGGTATAGCAAAATCTCGTTTTCCATTCACATTTAAAAGTAAAATGCATGGACAAACTTTGACCCAAAATACGATGGGGACTAGTAAACCAGAATGGAGGTAGTAGGTTTTTTTAATCAAAGAAGGGTTTCCCCTTCCGATTTTCATTACTGAAAACCAGCATCTAAATCTAAACCATAGTATTTGACCTAGAACTACCAGGTTCAACATCTCGCAACATAAACCCATACAACCATACGCCAAGGAGGTACGTAGTACTATGAATTCCATTTTCGCTCCATACCAATCGTTCTAAAAACTACTTAGTACTTATAACGTGCCATTGAAAATCGGAACTCTTAACCCCGCTAAAAAAATGATATTTTAAACGTGGCTACTCGATCTGTGGCAACTGGCGAGCCACCGCCTCCAAGTCGTTCACCTGTGGTCCCAACCATCAACTCCTACGAATCAAATTATCACGCGAGCTAACTATTCCTACAAAGGTGCTCCACCACGTACCCGGTACCCGCGAATGCAACAATCGTGCACCTAGGGTTTTAGGGTTTATTTGTTAACGTCACCTTTACGTAACACTCATGTGTGCGAGACAGCGAGAGGTCGACTGCGTGCGTGCGCCTCTTCTCTTCATATATGTACTCCATCGTTTGTCTGGTGTCCAAAAAATTATAATAACTACTAGCAATGTGCCAATGCGTTGCCACATGATCAAAGTAGATTAATACATATTCACCGATTTGATAGAAAAAAGTCTAGTTTTGAAATACGTATATCACTAAAAATATGTTACTTTCACTCAAAATATATTCCTTTGGCGGTTTTGATGAGATAAGGGAGGAATGTTGTTGGTTTCAAGATTCGAGAAGTGGTATATGTCTAATTTCTACTCTTACTAGCAAGATGCATGTGCGTTGCACGGAACATCAAGATCTTGTGGGAGAAAAGGATGAACGAGGGAAGGCCTTATCTGCAAATGTGGTGAGGAGTGCGGGTAAATTGCCATATTTTCCTTCCTATCCGTCAGATATAAATCGGACGACCTACATTGCAGGATGGCAGGCCCACCATCATCACCAACTCTGTTTTTTATCCCTACTCTTATAAAAAAGCATTGTCGATGATGATCATGTGCCTGCCATCCTGCAATATAGGCCGTCCGATCTATATCTGACGGATAGGAAGGAAACTATGGCAATTTTGCAAAAAGATACCCACACCCCTCTCCACATTTGCAAATAAGGCCTTCCCTCGTTCATCCTTTTCCCCCACAAGATAAACTACTCATACAAATGCATCTCGATGTTCCGTGCAACGCATGGGCATCTTGCTAGTTGATGCAAAAAGCCCATGTGTGTGAGAGAGAGAGGGAGAGTGGGGGAGGACGGAGTGCATGTGTGGCAAAGACACAATGAGCGTGTGTGCAATAGGGATCAGCTTAAAATGAGGTGATAGTGTGTGTGTGCACGATCGAGAGGGCGTGTCTCAAGAAGGGAAGAAAAATCTACATAGATACAAGGAGCGGGAGAGAGACATGTATGCGATAGTGGAAGCACGAGTGTGCGGGTGTATAAACCTGTCTAGAGGCTAGTCGATAAATGTTTGTGAGAGAAATATGAGTCGGGGTGCGAAAGCGAGAGTTTTGTGTGTGAGAGAGAGAGATGGTAGTCGGGAAGGGGAGTGGAAGCACAAGTGTGCGGGTGTATAAACCTATCTAGAGGCTAGTCGATAAATGTTTGTGAGAGAAATACGAGTCGGGGTGCGAAAGAGAGAGTTTTGTGTGTGAGAGAG
>NC_041385.1:573738308-573794825 GCF_002162155.2 Triticum dicoccoides | reverse complement strand
AGAGAGAGAGAGACGGTAGTCGGGAAGGGGAGTGGAAGCACGAGTGTGCGGGTGTATAAACCTATCTAGAGGCTAGTCGATAAATGTTTGTGAGAGAAATACGAGTCGGGTGCGAAAGCGAGAGTTTGTGTGAGAGAGAGAGAGACGCTAGTCAGGAAGGGGAGGGGAAGCAGGAGTTGTGTGTGTGTGTCTGTGTGAGAGAGAGGGGGGGTTGTCTGATCGGTAAACAAATGAATAATGTCAGTCTGGGATGGAGACGAAAAGGAGACCGCAACAAATATTGTGTCTACAGGAGAGAGAGAGAGAGAGTGGGTAATTTTAGTGGTATGAGTTATATCTAGAGACATATAGGGTGTGTGAGAGAATCCCATAGAGAGAAAGACAAAGTGAAAGACGAGTGGAGACTGTGTGTGTGGCGGTGAAAAAGAAAGCTTAGGTACCAAGTGATACCAAAGAACAGTAGAGACATGAGAGATAATGAAAACCGTGTAATGTATAACGATAGGGAGAGTGTGACACTTCTCAAGGGAGACGTCGAGAGACCATGTTTGCGAGGATAGGAGAAACATGAAGTGAGCGTGTGGGTGAGATGGAGAAAAGAGAGTGATAGCTACATGAAGGAGCATGCATGCGAGAGAGATGGGCATGAAAGGAGTGAACATAAAAGGGATTCAAATATTTGAATTCGAGATGATGATACATGTAATCCATACTCGAACCAAAATTGATCTATCAAACATGGATACTCATATGAATTCATGCACATCTATGTTATTTAATATGTAGATATTATTGATCCATACATTTTAGTAGAACATAATTGGGTTAAATTTTTTTTAATTCAACCTTAAGATTTTGAGATCATTGTATTTGTAAATCATATTATACATATAAAGGAGCAGAATTCTTTGTTGTGCTTTTGAAAGTATATGTAAAAAAATGATGTATATAGAATTTAATTCCAATTGAAAATGGGTCTCGGCCGAAAAAATAGAATACAAACGGGATTCGAGTTGAGTTGGCACGGTAAACATGCACTCTGCAAAACTTGAACGAAGCGGGCAAAGTCGCAGTAACTGCCCGAAACCAAAATCTATGAGATGGAAATACTACTGCCTATCCCTGCCACGCAAAGCCTATCTGCTGGATTTCTATAGGTTTCGATAGGGGTAGGTTTGTAATTTCACCCAAACATGACATAACCGCCTCTCACCCGGATTCATACACGGTGGGCACCAAAACACAGTGTGTCCTCGGCCGAAACCGACTCCCTCCCCGATTCATATTCATACACGGTGGGTGCCAAAAAAAACTCTCGTCGGCAAATATTCGGTGTATGCGAGATTACCGTCCTATCCCCAACCGACTAATATTGCTGTGATGTAGGAAATTTGAAACGGGGGCTAAGTTTGTAAATTTCCTCGCATTTGAGACAAGCGCACCCTGAATACATGGTTCCCCCCTTCCTTTCTACCTCCCTTTTCCCCAATAGTACTTTGTGGGCGCCAAAACACCCTCTCCACCCCAGCCTCCTCCGTTCGCCGACGTCCGCCACCCCATCCACCGCCGTCCTCCTCCACCATGCCGGAGCTGATACCCCGACACCGTCGTCCATTACAAGAGATCGACCTCTCTCATCCACGGCTTCGGACCGGGATCCTTGCATCCCGTCCTCTCACTTCATCCTCGCCGTCATCCACCTTGCCGGTGCCGCTCCTATGACTGTCTCATCCACCGCGCCCTACCGCCACCGTCTACCCTCCTAGATCTGCTTCCATGCCGCCGACAGCCATCGCTACCGCAGCACCATCAAATTCTCAGCAAATGCATACACGGCGCCACACCAGAGGTGGTACTCTTTCATATCTGCTCAACTTATTTATCGCAGCAAGAAAATAGATCGCCACTGCTTTACTCTGATTTCTTGTCTTGGTTGCGAAGTTGCCTTTGTCTGGTTTACACCTTCAGGTCCGCCATGGCACCCTCAACACTATACTCCCAATGTTTATGGTTTTCCCCTTTTATATTCCACACTAGTTAAATCACAGTGGACTAAATTTCAAAATTGGGTCAGTCAATTTTTCAGAGCTCGCCGGAGTTCGCCGGTGTGAACGAAGGGGCTCGGGTGGTTGTGGGGCCTCGCCGAACGAAGAAAACTCGACGCGGGTGGGGTTGGCAGAGGAACACAGGCGGTGGGGGCCGGTGGTCTGGCCGGCGGCCCGTGCAGTGTTCTGTATGGCAAGAATCATAGACAAGGAAGAAGAAGGGTTAGGAGATGTAGGATCTTCATTGAACCGCCTAAAATGGTCGAGAGACAGTTGGGAGTTGCATTCTTAATGCGCTCTGGTTCATCATGTGTGGGGACTGCGCAACCAACATTTTATTATCCAAAATCTTCTTGCTCTTCTTTACCATGTTCCTCTTCCGTTCTTCTTTAATATGTACTCTCTCCGTTCCTAAATACAAGTCTTTGTATAGATTCCACCATGGACTACATATGGAGCAAAATGAGTGAATCTACACTCTAAAATGTATCTGGATACATCTGTATGTGATCCATAGTGGAAATCTCTACCAAGACTTATATTTTGGAACGGACGGAGTATGATAGTAGTACAGTATGTTCCTTGTACTGAAGATGAGCAGGGACATTTGCAGTGTAGAGGTCTATACGGTCGGTTGTGATGGACACTTTGAGCCTCTTTGATTCGTAGGATTTTGTAAACATAGGAATAGGATTTGTAGTGACCTGCCCACTTGAATCCTATTAGAATAGCAAGGAAATGTGAGGAGTTGTGTCGCCTTTGAGAGTTACACTGATATTAACAGTACCGCACCTTCAGTTGAAGAGAACTGGTATCCAAAGCCTTTCTAGCCGTACCAGCAGTACTAGCACATATATTCCAGCAAGTTCCACTTTGCTGATTTTACTCTGATGCTTACGGTTTTCCCCGTTATATCTACACTATGATCTGTGTAGCTGCTTTGTGTCGCACTAGCAGCAGTCCACTCTTGAAGCTAAACACTGCAATGACTTACAAAATTGGCACCAAGGCATTGAGTGCCATTCTGGATGCAATGAAACTCATACGCTCCCCACCTGTTGATTCTTGTTCAAGATATGATCCTAATGACTATTCTAACCTCGAGGAGTCAAAGGTAGATGGCATGTCCTGTTCACCCATCAAGGTGCATGTTATAATTTGGCAAGGTTTTACTGATTGCACGTATCTTGCATATGTTGCCTTGCATTTCTTCTACTTTGTTGCACCGCCATCTGCTTAGTTTACTCATCATATATGTCGAGATGCCATGCCCATCCATTATCAATACATATTCCATCTGTCATCGTACCATGTTTTTACACTCAAATGTTGTTCTTGTGCATCATACATCAAAAAGGAAGAGGGTGATTGCCGAACCTGAAGGAGCACCAGCAAAGTCCTTGAAAAACATGGTGGTGCCGGAGAAATCAGACAACACCCCACTTATATTGGTTGTACAACCAGTGACACAAAATGTAGGACCGACTCCAGCAGACTGTACCCATACTTCACTGGCCACACAACTAGCCCCACCACACAGGACCTGCACTCCAGCAAAAGGTATACCGATTTCATTTGCCATAGCACCAGCCGTACCACAGAAAAATCCCACTCCAGCAAAAAGTACAGCAAGTCCACCGGCCAAGACCTATCCCAACTGCAGAGACGACCAATTCCTGCAGATTGGAACCCCATTCCATTTATTCCCAGTTTAAAAGACAATGCTTTCAATGTTTTTAGGGACTACGTGCATATATTCCCATCATGGGAGGATTATAGTGAAGACAAACACCATTTTCACATCTTCCTGTCCAACTTACGTGTAAGTGCTATTATTCATGGTTATTATTTTCTTGTTTTCTACTGATTGAACACATCAATGATTTACATTACATTGTTGTAACTAGGTGAGTGTCAATCTGGATAGTCATGACGAGCAAAGCTTGCTTGTGCTTTTCAAGGAAACATTGCAGCAGTATCAGTGTTACCTGAGGAAATCACACTTTGATGGCAAGTCTATAAACGAATTTCCGGTGAAGTCTCATGTGCTAAATTTAGAAGACATTGAATGGAAAAACCTTGTTATGCACTGGTCCCGTTCCCAGGATGAGGTACTGTCTATGAAATCACATGACAATTTGAACTTCTACTTTTCCGCATGTGCCTTACGGATCTTTTTTGCAGGAAATCTGCTCGAAGAAGAATTCCGGTTTGAAAAGAATGACAGGATATCGCTGAAGGAAATATGCCCTAGAGGCAATAATAAAGTTATTATTTATTTCCTTATATCATGATAAATGTTTATTATTCATGCTAGAATTGTATTAACCGGAAACATAATACATGTGTGAATACATAGACAAACAGAGTGTCACTAGTATGCCTCTACTTGACTAGCTCGTTAATCGAAGATGGTTATGTTTCCTAACCATAGACATGAGTTGTCATTTGATTAACGGGATCACATCATTAGGAGAATGATGTGATTGACATGACCCATTCTGTTAGCCTACTTGATCGTTTAGTATGTTGCTATTGCTTTCTTCATGACTTATACATGTTCCTGTAACTATGAGATTACGCAACTCCCGTTTACCGAAGGAACACTTTGGGTGCTACCAAACGTCACAACGTAACTGGGTGATTATAAAGGAGTGCTACAGGTGTCTCCAAAGGTACATGTTGGGTTGGCGTATTTCGAGATTAGGTTTTGCCACTCCAATTGTCGGAGAGGTATCTCTGGGCCCTCTCGGTAATGCACATCACTATAAGCCTTGCAAAGCAATGTAGCTAATGAGTTAGTTACGGAATGATGCATTACGTAACGAGTAAAGAGACTTGCCAGTAACGAGATTGAACTAGGTATTGGATACCGACGATCGAATCTCGGGTAAGTAACATACCGATGACAAAAGGAACAAAGTATGTTGTTATGCGGTTTGACCGATAAAGATCTTCGTAGAATATGTAGGAGCCAATATGAGCATCCAGGTTCCGCTATTGGTTATTGACTGAGAATAGTTCTAGGTCATGTCTACATAGTTCTCGAACCTGTAGGGTCCGCACGCTTAACGTTACGATGACAGTTATATTATGAGTTTATGAGTTTTGATGTATCGAAGGAGTTTGGAGTTCCTGATGAGATCGGGGACATGACGAGGAGTCTCGAAATGGTCGAGACGTAAAGATCGATATATTGGACGACTATATTCGGAGTTCGGAAAGGTTTCGAGTGATTCGGGTATTTTTCGGAGTACCGGAGAGTTACGGGAATTCGCCGGGAGAAGTATTGGGCCTTATTGGGCCATACGGGAAAGAGAGAGGGGCTGCCTAGGGCAGGCCGCGCGCCCCCCCAAGGCCTAGTCCGAATTGGACTAGGGGGAGGGGCCGCACCCCCTCCTTCCTTCCCTTCTCTCTTCCCTTTCCTTCTCTCCTACTCCTACTACATGGAAGGGCTCCTAGTTCTACTAGGAAAGGGGGAATCCTACTCCCGGTGGGAGTAGGACTCCCCTAGGGCGCGCCATAGAGAGGGCCGGCCCTCCCCCTCCTCCACTTCTTTATATACGGGGGCAGGGGCACCCCATAGACACACAAGTTGATCTACGGATCTTTCCTTAGCCGTGTGCGATGCCCCCCTCCACCATATTCCACCTCGGTCATATTGTCGCGGAGTTTAGGCGAAGCCCTGCGCCGGTAGAACATCATCATCGTCACCACGTCGTCGTGCTGACGGAACTCATCCCTGACGCTTTGCTGGATTGGAACCCAGGGAACGTCATCGAGCTGAATGTGTGCTGAACACGGAGGTGCCGTACGTTCGGTGCTTGGATCGGTCGAATCGTGAAGACGTACGACTACATCAACCGCGTTGTCATAATGCTTCCGCTTACGGTCTACGAGGTTACGTGGACAACACTCTCCCCTCTCGTTGCTATGCCATCACCATGATCTTGCGTGTGCGTAGGAATTTTTTTGAAATTACTACGTTCCCCAACAATCGCAAATATGCCGCCCGCTGCTTTGCTCTTGTTAGTACATGTTGTCTTGTATCACTGTACTTGCATACATACCTGGTTCATTATGTGACAGCAGTATGCATGATAGCTTGCTTATCAATTGTTCGCTCCAAATTATCTGATCTGTATGAATGGCTACATTAGTGTAGAATATATCCAATGCCAATGAATTTTTTTTAGCTCTGCACTATTCTTGTAAGTACATGTTGTCCTTTTTTCAGTGTACTTATATTGACAGGTAGTTGTTCATGTACCATCACTATGCAACTTATTTTCCTTTGCCCTCCATTTTCTACACATCAGATCTATATTTACTCTTACCATAAGGTTGGTACTGAAGAAGTTTAGTTGTGCATTTCTCTTGGCTGTACCTTTTGCCTGTATCGCTCCACTTACATTTATAGCTACTTGGTTATGTAGCATCACTCTTCATCTTATCTTAAATATTTTCCATTTTTTTGTATATTATCACATCTATATTTACTCTTAACAAAATGTAGAATAAAGGCAATGCTTATGAAGAAGATTATGTGGTAAACTTCTTGAATTGCCCCCCCCCCCATCAGCATGGACAAGGGCTTTATAGAGCCTGTCTTCGCCAATAATGTAAGTTTGTCCTTCTCAAGCCTTCAAACTTTGTTGTGTATATTTGGTTAGGCATGACTGCAACAACTGTTTATTTTTGGTGTTTGCATCAAATTGCATGTTTAAAGTTTATTATGTAGTTCATAAACAAAAGTTTGTCCTTCTCAATTTAAGTTTTCAGTTGTACAACCAAGTTCCTTCTTCATACCATGTAAATTAAACTATACAAAGCAAGTGATCTTCTTTTGCACTGCATGTATGCTTCTGCTCTTCATCCGTAATCCAGTGGTGTGGTGAACCTACCCACTATAGCACAATGTCATATTCTGCAATGTCTTAACTATGGACAATGTCATATCACTCTACTATTATTTAAACCGTCTATTTATTTGCCAATCTGAAATGGGATAAATTGACAGCACACTAACCATTGATACTTATGAGTTCTTTATCTGTAATCCAGTGGTGTCGTGAAGCTGCCAACTCCTTCACAATGTCATTTCCTGCCATGTCTTGACCTGAACAATACCATATTGTGTTAATGCAATTTTAAACTGTGTCACTTTATTCGTCAGTAAGAGATGTGATGAATTGTCAGCACTGATACTTTATGTGCAAAACTTGTCATCTGTCTGCTTGTTTATCTTTCAGAGTCAGGAAGATATAAGTGTTGAACAAGCGCAGTCTCGTCAGCTTGCTCAGCTGCTTGCGCTGCAGCTCACCAGCAGTGCTAACCTTTCTTGAACTCTATTGAAGTGATGTCGGTTTTGTATATTATTTTGTCGGCGTGTTTATTTGCACTGGTGGCGATCTTTGATGGCCAGAGTATGTAATCTGTTGTCTGCTTGTGCTTTATTATCATAGTGGCGTACTTCGATGCCCAATGGATGTAATATGCTGTAATTTCTTTATTGTATAGTCTAGGTTTGTTCTTATTCACAATGTTGTAGTTATTTTACTGTATATATATCCTGTCTTCGCAGTAAACCGGCCAAACCGTAAAATTACGGTACATAATCGGGCCGTCATGCAATCACGGTGTATGATCCACATCATGGGCCCCATCATCTTGGTCCGTTAAAAGGCCAAAAGTAAACCCGGACACTAGTAGATTCGGGCCTTTAATAGGCAGAGTAACCCTCGACCCTCTTTTTGTAAGAAAACTCAATGGGCTTTTAGGAGGCTGAGAAGTAGGTTGGGCCTAAAATGTGCCGAACAGCTCATGGGCCGGCAGCAGCCCGAAATGGACCCTGGCCCATGATTGTGTGAATCAAATCACGGGCTTTTAATAGGCCAAAATTGTCTCGGTCCTTGTTTGGCCCAATCAGATATCGGCTGCGAGCAGGTCGGATGCAAACCGGGCCGTAGTTAGGCCCAACTATATGACGGGCTTTTAACAGGCCAAAATTAATATAGGGCTGAAATGTTAGACGGGCCCTTAACAGGTTGAAACTAATATCAGGCTGAATTACTAAATGGGCCTTGAGCAAGTGGGCCCAAAAGCATAGCGTCCAGTTGACGGGCTGAATCTGATATGGGCCATAATTTAGCCCAAAGCCTCTTAAAAGGTCGGACTTGATCTGGGCCGTAATTTGGCCCAGAACGTGGTAGGCTTTTAACGGGCCGGATCTCATATGGGCCATTATTAGGCCCGGAACGTGGCAGGCCATTAATGGACCGAATCAAATATGGGCCGGCATTTGGACCAAAACATGGCAGCGAGTTAATGGGCCGGCCTACTAGGGTCCTCAAAATCTTGTGGGCCTACAGTTGGATCGGCCCATTAATGTCGGCAAAATCTCGTGGGCCTTTAGCTGGGCCGGCCCATTATGATCCACAAGAATCTTGTGGGCCTTTACCTGGGCCGACCCATTATGGCACACAAAAATCTTGTGGGCCTTTACTTGGGCTGGCCCATTATGGCCCGCAAAATCTTGTGGGCCTTTAGCTGAGCCAGCCCATTATGGTCCACAAAATCTCATGGGCCTTTAGCTGGGCCGTCCCATTATGGTCTGCAAAATCTTGTGGGCATTTAGTTGGGTCGGCCCATTTAAACTTGATGGGCCGGTCCACGTGTCAACATATCATAGGCGCATATCGCCCATTGGATGAGTGACACTTGTGCCAACGCGGAGCTGACACGTGTCTCCTCCAGCCAATGATGATTTTATACGTGGAAAATCCCCATTGGTCGGGGCTGTTAACGGGTTATTGGATCCAAAACCCGACCCGATAGCTTAACGGCGTTCCGTTATGGTGGATGCCACGTGTCGGTCACCCTTGACGAAAGCACTTTTGTGAGGCACAATTTATCGTCATGGAAGTGGACACTTCCGTGATGATAATTTTGGTAATGTCATGGAACACTTCTACGACAGCACAGGTATGACTGTCTTGATTCTGCCATAAAATCATCATGGATGTACATGCATGACAAAAAACGCGACCTACTATGACAAACACGTATCATCACGGAAGTGTATTTTTTGTAGTGGAGATAATTATGAGGCACAGTCCGGCAGGCGGATCGCTTAGAGAGCTATGGGCCTAACCCTTGTCGTAAGTCCTCGAGACGAGGCGACAGGATCACTGATCATCTCCCCGCGCTCCCAAGACACTAACGGGTTTGGATATGTGATATGTAGGCCTCTGGCCTTTTCGAACTAACAACCACGCGGGAATAAGTATGGGCGCTCGGCATCGTACGATTCTTTGAAAGCTCTACATATGCACAGTTGAGCGGCACGCGCTAGGGTGGTCCACGTAAGCACCTGCTTCCTAGCCATCCTTGCAACATGCAGGAGTGCTTAGGGCGATTGGCCCATGACCTCTTCGCACTTAGGATGTAGCATACCAAACTTCGAAATGAGAGGTAGGTCATATTGGTGTCTTTGCATGTCATATGGGTATATCGACTTAATGAAACACAAATCTGAAACATTTGAAAAGTTCAAAGAATTTCAGAGTGAAGTAGAGAATCATCGTAATAAGAAAATAAAGTTTCTACGATCTGATCATGGAGGTGAATATTTGAGTTACGAATTTGGCCTTCATTTAAAATAATATGGAATTGTTTCACAACTCACACCACCTGGAACACCACAGCATAATGGTGTGTCCAAAGGTCGTAACCGTACTTTATTAGATATGGTGTGTTCTATGATATCTCTTACCGATTTGCCTTTGTCATTTTGGGGATATGCATTAGAGACAATCGCATTCACGTTAAATAGGGCACCATCTAAATCCGTTGAGATGACACCTTATGAACTATGGTTTGGCAAGAAACCTAAGTTGTCGTTTCATAAAGTTTGGGGATGTGATGCTTATGTCAAAAGGCTTCCACCTGGTAAGCTCGAACACAAATCGGAAAGTGCGTCTTCATAAGATACCCTAAGGAAACTATTGGGTACACCTTCTACCACAGATCCGAAGGCAAGATCTTTGTTGCCAAGAATGGGTCCTTTCTAGAGAAGTTGTTTCTCTCAAAAGAAGTAAGTGGGAGGAAAGTAGAACTTGATGAGGTAATTGTACCTTCTCTCGAATTGGAAAGTAGCACATCACAGAAAATCGTTCCCGTGATGCCTACACCAACTAGAGATGAAGCTAATGATGATGATCATGAAACTTCAGATCAAGTTACTACTGAACTTTGTAGGTCAACCAGAACACGTTCCGCACCATAGTGGTACGGTAATCATGTCCTGGAAGTCCTGTTATTAGACCACGGCGAACCTTCGAACTATGAAGAAGCTATGATGAGTCCAGATTCCGATAAATGGCTTGAGGCCATGAAATCTGAGATAGGATCCATGTATGAGAACAACGTGTGGACTTTGGTGCACTTGCCCAATGATCGGCAAGCCATTGAGAATAAATGGATCTTCAAGAAGAAGACGGACGCTAATGATAATGTCACTATCTACATAGCTCGACTTGTCGCAAAAGGTTTTTGACAAATTCAAGGGATTGACTACGATGCGATTTTCTCACCCTTAGTGATGCTTAAGTCTTTCTGAATCATGTTAGCAATTGCAGCATTTTATGATTATGAAATCTGGCAAATGAACGTCAAAACTGCATTCCTTAGTGGATTTATTAAAGAAGAGTTGTATATGATGCAACCAGAAGGTTTCATCGATCCTAAAGGTGCTGATAAAGTGTGTCTGGTGGATCCACATATAAGAAGATATCACCTAAGATGAATCTGCCGCTGGCTCCTCGTTGATCCTGCAAACAATTATCGTGTAGCTCTTTCAACGGAAGAATCAATTTACTAGACTCGTTTTAATGAATGGAAATATATTTGTCGATATTAGGCTCATTTTTGTCTAAACATGACAAGGATGTAAACTCTGATAATATGAAAGTCATTGACACAATGAAGAATGGAGGACAATCGACGGGAGTTGCGGCGACAGTCTTCGAGGATTGCTACTTCATGGCATGTGATTTTCCATTGACTAGATTTGAACATTGTAATAAGGTAGCTAATAAGGTTGCTCATGAACTTGCTAGGCTAGCGAAAGTCTCTGTAATTGGTTTGAGGAGCCTATAGAGAGTATTGTACCTTTTCTTATAGACGATGTAACCATTATTTCCAATTAATAATTAATAAAATGGATGTTTTCTTTTACAAAAAAGGATGCAACTTCCCAGATGCAATGGCAGGTGAGCATACTAACGAGTCGTCGGATTGCGAGGGGGCTGCCGAGCAGCAAGACACCTCGAGAGCCTGCACGGCACCGAGCTGGCGCATCCTCCACCGCAGTCCTCTAATGTTATGCAATGTAAAACTACTTGAAACCACACACTGAAGATGGCAGTTCAATCGCAAGGACTGGACATTGGTGCTTGGGTGCTGATAGGCGCCGGTGCGCCGGCCGAAAGTTTTGGCCGGTCTAGCCCAGGCCGTTGGATGTGAGCCGCGCGGGTCGTTGGATCCAGGTAAAAAAACGAATCGCCCCCGGCTTCTTCTTCCTCGAGCACTCGGGCTGGATCCACATGCCTCGCTCCAGGAGCGCGGGCCGCGCCTCTTGTCCCCTCCGGTGGTCGTCCTCGTCGCCGGCCCCCGTCGGTCTTCCTCATCACCGGTCCCCATCCCTTTCCAACCCCTTGTCGCCGGTCCCCATCCTCGCCGGCCGTTCACGCTTACCCGAGATCCATGCTCGCCATGGATGCAGCTCCGCCGCCCGCGCTCCTCGGAGATCTACGCTCACCATGGATGCAGCTCCGCCGCCCGCGCTTGCCATGGATGCAGCTTCGCCGCCCACGCTCGCCATGGATGGATCCCGCCCTCGCCGCCCGCACACGCCATGGATGCAGCTCTGCATCGCTGGCGATTGACTGGTTCCAGCAAATAGAATTGCCCGTTGTAGCATTTTTCGTTATTTGTCGTAGCAAAATGGAGACATGGTTGCAGCAAAAAAGAAATGTCACCATTTTCGCTGGTTGTAGCTCGTTGTTGCAGGTAGCAACATTTGCATGATGAACGGATGTAACAAAACCCGTTGCCGGACATAGCAAGTACGTACGACGGTTGCAACAAAAAGTCGTCGTCGCCATCGCGGGTCGCAGCTCGGCCGTGTTGGATGTAGCAAAACATTATGCCGGTTGTAGCAAAACGCGATGCTAGTCGTAGCAAAACCACGACGCCGGCTGTGGTTGTAGCAAAACGTGACCCTAGCTGTAGCAAAATGCTATGCCGGTTGTAGCAAAATCTATGCCGGTTGAAGCATGTAGCAAAACTGCAAAACATTTTGTCATCTTCTTCCACCTCCAGCCATCGCTGGTTGAAGCTTTTTCAAACTACAGTTGAAGCTTTCATATGAATGATTGTAGCTTTTTTCTGTGCGAGGTATCCGGTTGAAGCTTAATATACCGCGGGTTGAAGCTTTTGAATCAAATGGTTGTAGCTTTTTGCATCGTCGATTGCAACATTGGGTGGAGGAACAAAAAAATGCTTTCAGGTTTGTTTGGGGAGAAGGTGGTTGCAGCGGTGGGGGAGGAGGTCGCTCCGCCATGGCTGTAGCATCTCCGGCGGACGGTTCTAGCACAAGGAACTGTGAGTAGCAGTTCGCGGATGGCGTATCCATGGCGAATTCCAACTCTGTCTCGCCGGGGCGGAACCTGCAGCCAGGGGCAGCAAAGGGGGTTGGAATGGGCTAAGGTTGGAGATAGGGATCTGCGCGGGACTGGAGCTAGCCGCCGGCGGGATTTGAAGGAGAAAGACGAAGGGCTGGCCGCCAGCATGCGTGGCTGCGGCTGAGATAGAGAGAGAAAGAGAAGGGGATCGGGAGGAGGAAGAAGATAAGGTGGGGCAGGAGGTGAGCAGAGACGTATGATGGGCCTGGATCGCTTGGCTCGCGCGTGACCGGCCCGAGAAGAGGATAGAGGAAAGACGACCGTGTGCGGGCCCTTGTGCTGCGTGGCGTCCGCGTGAGCGAGCGCCGACGTGCACCGATCCCAAACGTTTACCTTGGTGCTTTCCCCAAAGAAAAATTAGATGATGACGACGGTTCCATTAGGAGAGTAGTTTTACGTGCCATGGGAAAACCAATTGAAGGCCCTGATATTAGATGTCACAGAATACCAGTCCGGATTGTTGCTGTCTTTCTGGTGGATCACAGATATTAGATGTCACTCATAAAATTGTTGTTGTCTTAAAATTAGGCGTCGCATTTAGATGATTACGACGGTTCCGTTGATGATGATTGCACAGAAGGCAACCAGGCCGGCGCATCAGGACAGCATTTAAAACTACTTGTACACACACACTGATATCGCATCACCAAATTGCGGCATACTAATCGGATAATACCTAAATCCTAAAAAGTGCAGCTGTGCTTGTTAGCGCACTCGAGCGCACACGTCTCTGCGCCGTCCGATCGCGATCACGCCCACCAGGGGCGCTGCTGTCTGTTTTTCCTCGCTCGCGCGTTTCACTTGGTCGGCCCGTCGCCCGTTGGGTGGGAGCGTCGGTTCCGGGTCCCACCACTTCCTCTCCTCTCGCGTCCGTCTCCCCTCATTTTCGAAACTGTTCACCCACTCCGCCCCAAATCCCGCAATCTCTCCTGCCCCTGCCCCAAATCCGCCACCGTTCGTCCCGCCGGGGTGGAGCTATTCACGGCGAAGGGGAGGTAGCTAGCGCCGCGCGACGGCCAGTTGCGGGCGGCCATTCACGGTGAAGGAGAGGTAGCCAGCAGCGCGCGGCGACCAGGTGCGGGCGGCGGTTCCTGGCGAGGGGGACGATAGCCAGCGGCACGTGCGGCCTCCAGGTGCGGGCTGAGTTTACCGGCAAGGGGGAGGTAGCCAGCGGCGCACGGGCACCAGGTGCTTCTGTTGCGTTCCCTGTTCCCGGAAGAGGAGAAGTAGGCTGTGCTGCGGCGCCGCTCACGGTCGTCGGAGTACAAGTCGTCGACAGGGGAGGAACGGCTGCTGCGAGCGCCGTGCCGTTCGCGCAGAGGTCAGGGTCGCGTATAGTACGACCATCTCCCTGCTTCGCAATCATTTGGTAAGGAGATCTGGCCTCATTTTTCGTTTGCGCTTGTTGCCCTTGTCTCGAAATTGACGAGTAGATAGTTGACGAGTAGATAGTGGACGTTTGGGATTGTTTGGCAAGGTGATTCCACTACTGGTTGGATGTAGGTGGTTTGAAGCCAGTTTGTCGGATGTTTTTTGGGATACTGGGTTGAAGGGGAAGTGTTGTTGGGATGCTTATCACAGAGGTAGTTTAGTTTTTGTTCACATTTTCTGTAGTGTTGCTGTACTGTTGCCATAGTGTTGAGAGCGAATTGCTCAGTATGGTGCAAAAGTTGCCCACACTGAAACTCTGTAGTTTGTCCCCTTTTTTGTCAAGTTGCTCTAGTTTTGCGAGCGACCTGCTCAATATGTTTCCTAAAGTTGCCCATACAGAAGTTCTGTAGTTTTTTGTTCGTTTTTTGCTTCACTGCGGTGAATGACTTGCTCAATATGTTGCCAGAAGTTGCTCAATGAAGTATTGGGCATCAGGAAAAAACATGTATGTTGGTATCAAAACCTGAATTAGGGTCATTGTAGTATGTTGTCTGTCCATATGTTCCTATCTCTTATATGTGTGAACAATACTTTCAGATCAAGCAACCCGCGATAAGGCCATGGGTAGATGTAGAATAGAGGGAACTAGTTTATTGGTGTCAATTTTTAAACGACATTGGTGCAAGTTGCTTGATCTGAAAAAATAGTGTGTCTGATGTGCTTCAGTTTTTCTTTACACTTTAGTCCAACTTTATATAGCAAAACAGAAATAAATTCAGCTTTAGTTTTAGTTCTAGTTGCCTTATATGACTACCCGTTTTGCCAGCATGTCATGTTTTCTTTCTGTATGAGTTTGCCTGACACTTTTGCATCAGTTTTTTAGTTTTGTTTTTTTAATGTGATTATGCATTTATGTGTGTCATTCTGTGTTTACATGACTAGGCTGAACACTAGGCAATTTGCAGTTTTTTTACTCCTTTTTTTCATGTGTGATGATGTTCTTTTTTACGTGCAGCACGAAAACATGTCGGGGGCAAGCAAAAAAGGCATACAGGATGCCCCCCTGCATTGGATCCTGTTGATGGCGCATCTCATGCAACTGAAGCCCGTAGGATGGAGGTGTGCAGAATTCATTAAATCATTTTCGAAACATTCTACCTTTTTCCTTATCTTCATTCTTGGTTTATTTTTTCATAACTTCATGTTATGGATTGTTATTTATGTGTTTATCTTCATTTCTCAGGCTCAAAGCAGTGAACCGTTAGTTGGGTACAAGCGCCAGAGGAGTAAGGCAATTATCTGCCGAGGGAAGCGCCCTGATGATATTGTGAGCAATGAGAGTCTTCCCGGAGATGCTGAAAATGTGAGTGACAAAAGCGGTGGTGTGGATAAGCCACCAAATCCAAAGCGGCAGAAAACCGGAGGAAACGAGGTATTTTCTGCTTCACCTTATTGAAACAATTGCCTAGTAGTGGTGTCTAAATTGCTTTGCATATTCCATTTTTGTTGATTTTTGTTTCTTCTTTTTTTTAAACTATTTTCCCATAGGGTCGTAGGAATAGGGCATCGCCTGCAAGGCTGTTCAAATTGAATAAAGAGTTGGTTTCTAATCAAAAAGGTGTTATTATTGGAAAAGAGTTTGGAGGCCTGCTGGACCTTGCAGGGAACAGCATGCCTGGCGATCTTAGTCAATGGATAATGAAGCATTATGATCCAGAGATGTCACAGATAGTTATTCCAGAGAGGGGGAAGATTCCAGTAGATGCTGCGAGTGTTCGGAGGATATGGGGTTTGCCAAATAGGGGGAGAAAAGTCTATTACAAAAACCGCCCTGAGATCACAAAGGCAATGTTCAGGATTTACAATATCACTTCAAAGAATTCACCATCTCTCACAGCATGGTGCAAGATGATCAAAGATATGGCAGGAGCTCACGATGACGACTTCCTACGCGCATGGTTGTCTCTTGTCTTCTCTTGCTTCCTTGCACCATCTACAAGTTTAAGCATTTCACCAAAAAGCTTCCCTGCGGTCATGGATGTAAATGGAATAACTGAAACCAACATATGCCAGTTTGTGGTTGATCAACTAAAGCTAGCATTCAAATCAGGTCATGCCAAGAAGGCCGTTTGTTGCTGTGTTTTCCACCTCGTAGTAAGTCCACCTACCTTTTGAATCTGTATGTTTCCTATGTGCTCTATGTTTTCTTAAAAATCATATCATAACTCAAACTTTATGTTTTTCTTATCCGGAACTCAGTTGCTGTATCTAGACTCTTTGGATGTTGATGAACCAATTCCCAGCTTGGTACCAAGGGTTTCAGTTTGGAATTCAGATTTGATGGCAAGAGTTATCAAGAAGGACAGGAAAGCTCCCGGGGAATATGGGAAACTGCGGGTAAGCTATTTTTTGTCATCACATCTGTATTCAGTAATTGAATTTATTTGCTTTAAAAGGCATAAGGTTAGGCAAATCTAGCTTCTCATAGAGGAGGCAATTGAATTATAAGGTCCAAACAAGTACAAAGTTTTTTGTGGTCATTTTTTTTGTTATCTTGTCACTATTTGTAGCTGATGTATAAGATTTTGTCAACAAGTAGGCAAGTCCAACACATTGCCCGTAGCAATTTGTATATTGGACAGTAGCAAGTTCAAAAGTACTTCATGAACCAACTTTGTAGTTTTCTACTCATTTTGTTTACCCTTGTTTGCAACTGCCTGCAACAGGTAGGATTTTTGCTGGGCAGTTATAGCAGCTGATGTCAAAAAAATTTAAGAAAAAATAGGCAAATCCAATAATTTCACCATAGCAAGTTGCACACTAAACATTAGCAAGCTCATAGTTTTTTATGGCAACTTGATGGTTTCCTATAATTGATATAGTCCTGCTAAGTTATATACTGAAAAACTAAGCGATTCTACATGCTAGAAACCCCATCCACACATGATAAGGAAATTTAGGCAACAATGATGCCACAGTGCTTGACTTGGGTTAAAGCATGCATTTGTTTTTCTGTAAACTTGGCAACATGATAGGCTAGTTTTCTAACTAAAAATGGCAGTTAAATCAAAGCACTCTCACGAGCATTTTACGGTTTCTTTTTTTTCTGTTGTCAAGCCAGTGCCAGAATTCACTAATTCCTTTTATCCCATCCTTTATTGTTTGTTTTTTTGCCAACCCAACGAGCAGCCGAAGACTGAGTTCTCATGGTGTGCGGATGATAGCTTGTTTGGTAGCATGGACCACGTCACAAAATTTGTAGCAGCAAGATTACCTGAGTCATATGACGAAAATGTAAGTTATCAAGTGCCTGTTATGCTCACTAGTTTTTCCATTTTTAATCTCAAACCAACATATTGTCAAGACTTATCATGTTCATCCATTTTTTTCTACTTCCTGTTGTTTGCAGAAACAAAAGAAGCTGACACGTATGGTGCACGAAATGTGTTCAACTATTTCACATGCAGTTGGGAAGCTTGTTTCTGGTATTGGGGGGATAGATGATGCGCAAGAGGGGACAAGCAGGTCAGAGGCTGTTCATGTGGAAAAGAAGAGGTAAGAACCTACTAGGAGATCCAAACAAGCTCCAGCTGTGAGAGAAAGCTTATCGAGTGAAGAAGACTCGTTCAAAACTGACAGTGAGGAAGATGCAAGTGGCAGTGACGAAAGTGACTGGGACAGAGGGGGTGATGAAAGTGACAACGACGGCCACTCAAGCAATGATGATGGTGACGACTTTGTAGTTCAAAAAGCTGGATGCAACGACAACGAGGAGGGAGAAGCAACTTTTCAGGAGAGGGGAGCAGTAATGGATGAAAGCAAGGAGGATAAGGAGGACGAAGAGGAGGAGGAAGAAAAAAAGATGAGGATGAAGAAAAGGAAGACGATGATGATGAAGAAAGCGAAGACAATGACAACGACAATGACAAAGACACGGGGGACGATGATATGCAGGGTGATGAGGAAGACCAGGATGACAACAATTCTGGTGGCAACAGTGGCAATGGCGGAAACAATGGAGGGAATGAGGATTCTGCAGGTGAGGAAACAGAGACTGATGACGAGCAATCCACACTTCAATATTTACTCGAAGAGAAAAAGGATATGAAGCCAAAGGGGCTTGACGAGGCAGTTAGCATCTCTGTGAGAGATGTTGTTATGATGGGCGAGGAAAGTTACTGCAAAATGCCACGCATCCGCATGTTTGAAGTGAAAGAAATGTTGGATCTCGACGAGAAGCCTATTGCAGTGCTAGCGAGCAAAATGTTCCAAGAGCTATTGAGAAAAGAAGAAATGGAACTGGGGATGGCATTCAATCTTGAGGATGTCTGCCCCAAGTGGATTCGCAAGAAAATCATGAGGGAGATAGGGGCTCCACATGAACCCAAGGAAGTTGGTGTACCACCACTTCCAACACCAAAGAAGAAAAAGAGTGTGAGTTTCGTATCAGAGCCAACGGTGGTGACAGAGATAGTGGAGGAACTTCGAGCTATGCATGCCCAAAATGTTCAAGAATTGCAAGGTGGAAAGGAAACAAAGTCAGCCATGAAGAAATCTGGGCCTTTTCAGTTGCAACATCAGGCATTACATCATGCAAAAGAGGCAAGTTCTAGCACTCACAAGAACCAGCTTGAAACCAATACAGCATCAAGCTCAACAGCACGACATGCATATCTCACCAGTGGCAACGATGCAAATGTTGCAGTTTCACCAGGGACTGTTTCAAAACCAGAACCAAGTGCCTCACAAATTCTAGCAAGTCATCCTAGGGAGGAAGCAAGTTCATCTGATTTTCAGGCAAGTATTGCACATGCATCAATTCAACCCACAGCAGGAGGAGCAACTCAAATGAAACAGGATGCATCATTGCAAGTAAGCAGAGCAGTCCCTAGTACAAACCGTAGTGGGAGGCAACCACTAAGCAGTCTAAATGGTCAAGCACAAAATCTTGTTCTAGGGAATGGGATGCAATCATCCAATGACATCCAGAGGGGCAAATTGTTTCATTACAAAGCATCACAACAGGCTGTACCATTATATGCAGGTCAGGAGAACATACCTCCAGTGTCAATCACAGGGGTTGGAGGGATGGAAGATGTCATCGGCGGCAACATTAAACCAAGTTCGGAAGCAAAGTTGCTAAAAGTTCAGGGCAAGTTGCCTGCTTTTATTCCTACAGTTGCCCAATCACCTCCCCATCCGCAGCTGAAGGATATCAAATTTAGTTATGCTAACAAGGCGGTCAGCCCACTGGAAATAAATGTGCTAGATGTCAGTGAGCTCTTGGCAAGGTGCGTTCCCCCATCTACCAACGATCTGCAAAGCAAGTCAGCAATTCATATTCCAGCAGAGATGGATGGACAACAGTTTCAGCATAGCAGAAGTGAAAGCTCAAATGTCTTTGTTAGTGAATACTGCCCAGCTCCAAGTTTTGATATTTTCAAATACGATTTTCCTACAGCACATGTAGATGATGGAGCAGATCGAGATGCCAGAGAAAATGCATTTGCTGACCATGAGTCATCGCAGTGCCAAGTAACCAAGGAGCCAGTCATTGAAATTATTGAAGATGAAAAAGTTGGTAATCTCGAAGGCATAGATGAAGGGTATGCACATGCAGAAGAACAGGCTATGAAGTGTGAGCATGAGTCCCTGCAGTATCAAGTACCCAAGGAGCCACTCATTGAAATAATTGATGACGATCATGTTGTGGATCTTGAAGGAATAGTTGGGAACATTTACCAGACACCTGAAAAAGTTACCCACAACCAAGTAGTAGTGGGATCAGGCAGTAATATTTATAGCAGCAGCAGCTCAGGAAAGATGGTCCCACAACAATTTGAGAGAAGGATTATCAAGCCACCTCCTTGCAAGAGGTCACCATTCTTGGACTATAATGAGAGGAAAATGTACATATGCAAACCTGAAGCAAGCAGGCTGTATGCATCGGTTATTCTGCACGGGAGATTGAATGAAGAAGAATCACCAGATGTAGATACTAGGTATGAAATTTTTTATGAGGCATTTTTTACAATATTTTTCTAGGCAATTAAAATGCAGCATTCAGGCAACTCAGGCTGAATTCATAGGCAAACAGAAGTAAAACAAGCAGGCAAAAAATCACCCCATGAAGAATACATGCTAACCAGAATGCACTTTCAGGCATTAACACATTTTTCCCATGCCTTATATATGCTAACTAGACATGCACTTTTTAGGTAGAAAGAATTCATTGCAAATTGTCACAACCCCAAGTTTTTGTTCCTTAGGCAAAACAGGATCTATTTATAGGCAATCAAAAGTGCAGCAGCAGGCAACTTGGGTGCTAACTAGACATGCACTTTTAGGTAGAAAGAATTCATTGCAAATTGTTACAACCCCAAGTTTATGTTCCTTAGGCAAAACAGGATCTATTTCTAGGCAATCAAAAGTACAGCAGCAGGCAACTTGGTTACTTTTTTCTCATGGTTGTCCTTTTTCGGTTTCTCGTTTTTTATTGCAGCCCGAAGGTAATTGACTACAATGGATATGATGTGTCGGTGAGGGATCTTGCAAACTCTATGAAAAAAGAAGGATATGTCTTGACACATGTAATGGAAATTGGCATACTGTCCATAATGATGAATTTGCCTGCAGACTCCAAGAAGGTTGTCATGCCCCTGAGGTTCTCGGTAAGAAAAAGGACTAGGAGTCATTATTACTTCAGGTTCTGCATTTTTTGTACTTGGTTCCTACTTGGTCATTTCTAACCACCTTGTCCCTTTTTGTGTTATAGACAAGGATGCTGCAGATGACTTTCCTCTCCAATGATATCAACAGCCAAGAGATTATTTCCCGATTCAAGAAATCAAATCACCTGGACCGGAAAGACATGGTAAGTCCATGTTTCTCAAATTTCCACTATAGTACTCTTCTCCCATTCCTTTTTTCCACCCGCATGTGAATAGCAAAGTACTAGTTTTCAGGACATGCATGAAAGTTGCCAGAGTGCAGAATCACAATTAGCTTTTCCTCATAGCATGAGAAAACTTTTACATGCTTTCCATATCTCTTCAAGTTGCCTACAGACTATGTTCTTACCCTCAGCTTTTGTTTTCCGCACTTTTTCCCACAGATAATGTTTATTGTGTTAGAGAATATCGACAAGTCAAAGAAGGTTTCAGGCAACCATTATTGGGTCTTCAACGTGAATATAAGGGATCGAAGGTTCGAGGTGCTTGATTCATGGAGGACACTTCAGGACAAGACTCTAGATGTCTGCGCAAGGACTATGGTTGCTAGTTTTCGGGCTCTGTGGGAAGAGCACTATCCGAAGTCTCACATCTCATTAGATGACTTCACACTAAGAAACATTGGTGTGCCAAAACAAACTAACAAGTAAGCATCAATTCCCAGACAAACTGCAAAACAAATTCCTAACAAATTCATACTTGTTTCATAGCTGACCTGAAACATTCTCTATAGATATGACTGCGGCATTTTTGCTCTCTCAATTGCAAATGGGTGGGAAGGAAGGAACATTCCAAGATTTACAGCAGAGGATGTTCAAAATATCAGGAAGCAGTTGACAAACACGTGGGTTAACACCAAGCGCAACAAGGCTCCATGGGAAGCTGTATTGAAGTTAGCTAAGGTCAGTTATTTTCCATTCATGTTTTTTTACTTACTTTTTCTTTTTGCTCGCGTACAAACTGAAGTTTGCCAGCATTATTTTTACATGAATAATATTTTCATCATCGCCCTTTTTCCAGAAGTCATATGTAATTTTTTGAACATTCAAGGAGTTGCCTGAAACCATTTTGTAACTTGCAACAACACCAAACAGAATTTACCTACCTTTCAATGGTGAAATGTAGTCATGGAACACCCATATATTTTGAACAATCAAGGAGTTGCCTGAAACCATTCTGTAACTTGCAATAACACCAAAACAGAATTTGCCTACTTTTTTCCACGGTGAAATGTAGTCATGGAACACCCATATTTAACACCAATCTGTTTAACTGTAGTACCAGGCAATCTAAACATAATAATCACGCAATCCATTGTACTAATATAGTTATCCAGAGCACTTTTGAACCTTACAGGCTTAAAAAGCAAGTTGTCTTTTTTGCATGAAAGACAGTAATTCAAATGAGGGTAAACATATCATCGGGCATCTAGTAATTGCTCATTTTTTTTGTCTTTCATAATCGAAACTCCATCTGTGTTTCCGCATTCCTGTGGTGTTCATCACGCCAATCTTGTGGGGCATAGTGCACTGTTGTGGTTGTAAGACCCACAGTAACTGCACTTGTTCTTCCTCTTCGGATGCAGCTCGAGTGCTGATTGCAACCTTTTCGACTTCGTTCTCCCTTTTGTAGTCGATTTTGGGGGGTCTCTAGGAACTCGGGTGTCAGGTGTAGTAGAACCACCTTGCGCTGCTGGAATAGCTGCACGTAGGGATTCCATGTTGAGTGGTTGGCGTGCATGTCCACCAGGAGGTTGCGCCAAAGAAGATGAGACTGGGGCAACATGTGCTTGTTGCACAGTAGTAGAAGTTATATACAGCCCAGAAGCACAAGCAATTGTTGCAGAATCTGTAGGGAATGTTGCAAGGCCAGCATCTGTAAGACGACTCATGTCTGCTCGTGTAGTAACCATGGATGGTGGTGCATCCCCCCTAAGTGGTAGTGTAGGCCAATAGGTTGTTTGGGGAGCCCTCATCGTTGTTGGTTCAGGCTCTATGGTTAGTGTTCCAGGTCTGAACAGTTGTTGCGGAGCCCCCTCAGTTTTTGGCCAGGCCCACTGTTTAGGGTCGGAGTCGCCAACAGTTGTGGTGCAGGCCCCCTGGTTTGTGGCGCAGATCCCATACTCTGAGCTACAAATCCTAACTGTTGCCCTGCAGCGAACGAGCTTGGCACCGCAGACCCCTTGTGCACTGGCGCACCCCCAACTGCTGTGTGTGGATGCACACCCTACCCCATACTGTTTGTAGGTAGTGATGTTGCATTTTTTGGCTGTTGGGCAGAAATAGTTTGACGCTGCCTAGCACTAGCAGGGGCTTGCGCAGCTTGTGGTGGTGCGTTGCCACTACTCGCTGAAGCATTTGTCATTGGTGGCACAAGACCACCAGCTGATGGCGGTGGCCCACCAGTCGGTCCACTGGGAGGGGCTGCTGTTTTCTTTTTCCTTGACAGGCTGAGATTCTTTATTTCTTGACGCGCTCCACGCATATGCTTCTTTACAATATTTGTCGCAGCATCCGATGCACTAGCAACCTTAGCAAGTCCACCAAAGTCCATCATCAAGTTTGCATGACGGAGTTCTTTCTTTGATTGTTCCGGCAACTCATCAGGCTTATCCTCAACAGCAGGCGGTGCATCCATGATTGCTAGAGGTGTCCATCTTCTTTTGATGTACTGCGTTGGGATTTCATCAACCCCAAGATGGTTGAAAACCTTCAATATATGGTAGCAAAGCATCCCATCCCTATGAAACTTGCAACACTCACATCTGTAGTCTCCAGCACTAGTTTCAACAGTCACAAAATAGCTCCTAGAACCATACTTAGCAACCCATTCTTGATTGGGGTAAAGCTCATACAAGTGTTCACCGTGGGGTCACACGTTGTACCTTGTAGTCAACTGAAATTCGTCGCGGAATTTCTCGTACAAGTCTCTAGTGTATGAATTGTAGGCTTGCTTTTCAATTGGGTAAGATGACCACATTTCACTTTGCAAATGTCCTGTCCTGTAATCCTTCGCACCCTCTCGAACTAGTATGTGTGTTTGGATTTTCTGATATTGCTTCACGAAGTTCAAGATGGACTTGTGTGGGTTCACATAACGCTTAAGGACTGCGTTGAACCCCTCACTGCGTTGTGTTGACTGCAAGAAAGGGAAGAATTGATGCTTGAAGTAACAGGGCACCCATGTTTCTCGGTACTTGTATAGATTCTCAAAGTGGGAGTCAGTCATAGCCTCATACTTCATCATCAGCTCACACCAACCTGCCTCAAACTCTTGTGGTGTAAAGCTAAAGTCAACACAATTGTTGAAATCTTTAGACAAGCCAGGGTTTCGTCCCAACAATGGCACAAGCTTCTCTTGTGCTTTCTTCATAATATGTCAGCGACAACAGCGGTGCACACTTGTTGGGAAGATTTTCTTAATTGACTGCGCCATTGCAATGTCCTGGTCGGTTATGATGTTGGTTGGCGCTACTCCATGCATTGCTTCAAGGAAGGTTTCGAATAGCCAATCAAAACTAGAAGCCAACTCTTGCCTAACGAAACCACAGCCCAACATAAATGATTGCCCATGTCTATTAATTCCAATAAACGGCGCAAAGGGCATGTTAGTCATGTATGTTGTGTCAAAGGAGATGCAATCATGATAAGCTTCCACGTATGCCTTCCTTGCTGCACCATCGACCCAGAAAATATTCTCCACTCTGTCTTCTTCATCATACTTTATCTTGTAAAAAAAGTCTGGATCTTCTCTTTGCTGATCTTTGAAATATGCTACTGTCTCTATCATGTCGCCTTCTCTTGTAGCATCCTTGTTCAAGACCGTCTTCAGGTTCGTAATGTGCTTAGTTCCATAAGGCACAATTAGCTCTGTCCCATAGAAGTCTGACATGATGTGCATCATGCGCCCTGCATTCAATGGAGTCAAAATGAAGTCAAAATGGTGGTCAAACCCTTGTTACCTAAGAACAGTACGAAAAAAAATTTAATTTCTTTCACCAACTAACACAACTAAGAACAGTCAACTCAAGTGGATATTTTAGGCATTTTCATCCTAATGTACAAGCAACTAACACAACAAACATGCAGGCAACCCACCAGTGGGTAAAAAATAGAAGAACAAGCTTCATAAAACCAGTCAGACAAACTTATGTTTGGGCTGTGGTTTGTACTAACATGCATTTGCACAAAAGGCAGGTAGGCAGGTAGTAAATATACATTGAGCAACTAACAGACAATTTATAGGCAAGTCCATCTACCACATTTCACAACAAAGACAAGACAACAGAGGCACGACCCATCGTGTTTGTTTTCTGATCAAGAGCAGGCAAATACTACTTAAAAACAAGGCAAGTTTTAATGGGTAGCAGACTTTTTTTCATAAAAAACAAGCATGTTTGTGTGCTTAGTCTGGCAAATCACACACATGCTGCAAGCAAGATGGATACAATACTTGGGCAAGTCTGGGCAGTTAAAATTGTCGGAGAGAAAGGTAATATGGTTATAGACCTGTTGTCAAGTTGCAGTTATGTAGGTGGGTAAGGAATGCCTTTTCTTCTGGTGGGATACCTTGGTGCGATCTCAAGTACTTAGTCAAACTTGGTTTGTCAACTAGTGGATGGTTGTGCTCGCCAACAAAATATATCACTTCCCATCTGCCATCTATCAGTTTGACAACCATCTTAGCTTTGCAACCAGTTTGCACTATTTTATCTCTCTTCCGCTTCTTGCTCCTCTTTTTGGTTTTATTATCATCAAGAAAGACAATATCCTCGTCTTCATCATCATCTTTTGTTTGCTCAACGATATCATCCAGCACAGGAATTTTTTCTGCCCCTCCGTCATCAGCTTCAGGCTTTCGAAACTTGTTGCAAACAAACTGTTGTTTTATCAACACTCCAGTTTTCACAGCCTTCCTTGAAGTTTTCATTTTGATTGAAAAACCAATCTGTAAGGCATATGCATTGTAGTGCTCTTTTGCGCCTTCCAAAGTGTCAAACCTCATGCCCACATGAGGCTCCTTCGGTTGTGACCAAGCCTCTTCATCATTTTCAGCACCAAAGCCTGTCAAACCATTACCAACAGTCACACTTGTATCACCCGCGGCATCCGTGCCATCAAGGGTATGGCCATCAGTCTCAGATTCTTGCGCTGTAGGTGCTTGCTCATCTGTCTCCACTGTTTTTGCCACAGGAGTTGTGGCATTTTGCACTATACGAGGAGTAGGAGAATCACCGGTTAACTCAGGATTTTGAGCAGCCTGTTGTGTAGAGTTCACTGGATCACCAATATCCATATCATCTGGTTCCTCATTTAGGTCAATCATCTTTTTTACAGCATGTGCAACATTTAAACCAGAAAAACCAAAGCTAGTTAGTTTGATGTCAAGCAAGTAAGAAACTAAACCCAGGCAATCACAACTGAATGATAAGATAGCATTTTTTGTTGTTGTAAGAATGACTTCAACACAGAACATTTTTTGTTGTTGCTGAAAATCACAAACTGAATGATAAGACAGCATCTTCTTTTGAGCATCTGTTTTCTGATTGTATCATAATTTTTACTAACCTTTTATCATTTTAAAATGCAGGCAACTCATACATATGCATGGTTTTCAAGGATCTCAAGGGGGAAGCAAGCTAGATGCCAGAGAATAGACATTTTTTGGAGTGTTTTCAGCATGGATTTCACACCAAAAAACAGAGAGAGCAGCAGCATGTTTTGTGTCAGAAAAAACTTAAGAATAGCAGCAGTCATGGGCAACATATGTTTGTCCCTTTTTATGTTCAGTACTTTGTTTTTCTCTTAAAGTTTGTACTGGGAGCAACTTTGGTTATCACTGTCTTTGTGTAGTCGCTTTTTCAAGCAATCTGTTTGTCGAGGTCGTGAATTGTTTCTTCGTGCTGCAATTGATACATCCATTTTATAGTAGTTCTATAGGAAATTTCTTTTGCCATTTCTTTTTTGCAGGATCAAAATAGCAATATATGTTGCATCCACCCGCATTGTTCCCCGCCAATTGCAAGATCACAACAACAACAACTGTTGTAGGATCATGCAACCTACACCTTATTGGAAAGGTAAATTAAACCTCACTTTTTTTTGTCACTGGTGAATAAAAGTACCAACGATAAACCATTTGTAGTAGATTTTAGCTTTTATACATCACTTGCTTCTTCACAATAGCTTTCTTGCCTACCCTCTTTATTCCAAGTTGCTTTTCCATCAGCCATGAGTTGCATGTTTTTCACAGTATTACTTGCCTGGTGTTCATTTTTTTTACAAGCTGATAATGCAAGCAATGATTTTTTTGCCTAGGTTTACAATGCAAGTTGCTGCAGACAATATTTTTTTTGCCTAACTTCATACAAGTTACGATGCAAGTTACTTTCTACAACCCATCAACCATCAGCCATGATGTTCATCCTTTTTTTTCTACTTGACACATGCTTACAATCTTTTTGCTCAAACAAGATGTGTTTTTTTGCTAGAACTAGCAGATGATTCAACACAGGGTTAAAAATCGTTCATATGAAAACAGGACGAAACACAGATGGAGAAAATCAAGAAGCAGCTCCATTTTTTTCTACAGAAGATGCTGGAGAGGGCTGGGGCTTGGGGAAGGTGAGCAGATCTACAGCTTTTTACCTCTGAACTTGCCTGCTTCTGCTGCTTCTAGATGTGTTTAGATCAACAGTTTCATGGACGCCGTCCGTATTGCAGGCTTGAAGCTTTTGAGATCTGAGCAGGATGAACCTTGCCTCTTTCTTGGGGGAAAAGAAGATGTCTCTCTTTTGGGACGGCTGGAAGGGAATAGGAGGGGAGGAGAGGTGGGGATGGAGAAAAGTAGGATGGAAGAGAATCACGTGAGTCGGGGTGGTGGAGCAGGTTGTGGTCGCGGGGGAACGTCCCCTTTCTGATCGAGGGAGGACAGAAACTTACCTTTTCGGGGCCTATCAGGGCAGGCCGCCAAAAAACGCTAGAGAGCACACGGCTACTCCCTAGACGCGTCCCGGATAATAATACCAATATGGAGAATGTTATCACTATATAAGCACCTTCACAAGTACTCCCTCCGTCCCATAATGTAAGACGTTTTTTGACACTACACTAGTGTCGAAAAATGTCTTACATTATGGGACGGAGGGAGTAATTATGATATACCAACATTAACTCAACACTTGACAACATTTCATTCATACAAATATTGAATCAACTTCCACACAAAGTGCGCTTGCAGCTGACTTAGCATAATGTTTCCAGCTGAACAGATAATGTAGAGCATCATGTTTCAACAATCAGCAAACTTAAAACTACATCCTAGAATCTGCCTCGTCCTCTGAAACCACGCCCTCCACCCCTGGGAGGTCCACGACCCCTTGGTGCACCTCTTCCACGGAATCCACCACGGCCACCTCTTCCACCGCGACCACCACCTCTTACACCGCGACCACCACCTCTTGGAGTCGAGCCCCTGCATACAACAAGCAAAGCAAAAGACTATCAAACAACTAACAAGTTATCAAGCTGTAACTAGACGAATGTTGAACACTTTATTTGGTTTCTCATATGCATTTTCCACATGTACACCAATGATACTCCCTTCGTTTCATACTAATGTTGAGAATGCTGCTGATATTTTTATATAGGAAAATCCTATAACCTCTTTCACAGAGACTGTCTGCAAGAGTATTGAGACTGCTGGTTTCAAGTTTGAAGAACGTAGTCAGTTCAAACTTATCAATACACTACGAACTGAATAGGAGTTAGCCATGAAAAGACATATACCAAGTTCCATATTCAAGACTGAAGAGTAAATAATGCAAAAGAAATGACAAGTAAACAGATCATTACTTTGGCTGCGGCAGGAAGCGTGAGAGGGGCAGCAGCTTCATGGGGTCAATGAAGAACTTGTCACCTTCGTTGTAAGATGTTGCAATGACTCCCTCGAACATCTTGACCGAGAAATACTACAGACAATACAAAACATATAAGATATGCAGCATGATACTACAGACAATACAAACTTATAAGATATGCAGCATGAGCAGACCTAAAATTTAGAGCAATGATAACAACAGAGGTAAAAAACAATCAGGCAAGGCATTCAGTCATCTTAAAAGTTGCACCTAATTATTAAACACGCTACGGCATTGCACACAGCCAAAACAAACATTTTCAACTGTACTAAATGGAGAATCAAACTCAGTTCTCACATGGCTTGAGATTCAAGACTCTAAATTTGAAGTGGTAAACTGCTAGCTCCAGCCGAGCAAAAAATCCTGCCTAACAACAGATGGACCAGTTGGTCAAAACTTTGCAGGCACTATATTGATGATGAGGGGAAGGAAGCGCTTACTGATTCGTTGATGGGGCCGAAGATCTCGTCGACTTTGCCGATCTGGGTCTTGTTCTGGAGGTATATGGGCGCGTTGAAGTAGGGCACTTTCTCGTTCGTCAGCTTCGTTACCGCGTCCCCCTCGCAGGCGTGCAGGAACGTCGACACCTCTGCGTAATAAACAAACAAAAAACAAGAGACATCAAACTCACCGGAGCCTCGAAAAGAAGAGGGCTCGGACAGTTAGGACTTGAAAGAAACCACGCACCGACGACCTCGGCTGGAGGGCCCTCGTCGCGGAACCCGCCGCCGCCTCCACCGAAGCGGCCCCTACCGCCGCCGCCGCGGCCGCCTCCACCGAAGCGGCCACCTCGGTCGCCGCCGCGTCCGCGGAAACCTCCGCCGCCTCTCGGTGGCCGCATGGCGATGGGTGTTTGGCGGCGGGGGCGGGGGCGGCGGGGGCGAGGGGTGAGGGGTTTGTTAGGGTTTTAGTGGAAGAGGCTGCGGACTTATGTTGAGGTTGTTTGGGAGACTGGCGGGTGGGCCCTGGTGTGGTCTCCGTTTCTCGGCCGTCGGATCATTTTTCAGATGGGGAGGGCGGCATGGACGATGGGTGATCTATCCATGCGGAGAGTCAGTTTTTTTTACTGCAAATAGACTTTATTTCTCAAATAATAGTCATGTCATTTACAAGCAGATGAGAAATAAAATCAGGGATCTCATCATTCCAAGAACTAGAGGATCTAGTAGTAAAAGAGTTCTTTGCTAATTCATCTGCCACCTGATTGGCCTCTCTATAGCAATGTGTGAAGGATATGGACGCAAAGTCCATCATAAGTTGTTCACACTCTGTGATGATAGCTACCTCCAATGTGAGTCCACTGCAAAGGAACAATCTGATTCAATTTCTATGTTGTTGCATCCAATGTGAGTTGCCAAGTATATCCCGTCTCTGTTGGCAGTTAGCTCAGCTGAGTCAACTCCACTTATGTTTGGAACAAACCAACTTGCTGCAGCAATAAAATCACCCCGGTCGTCCCGAGCCACAGCACCACAAGCACCTGGAAGTGTTTCATACTGAAAGGAAGCATCAACATTTATCTTCACGATCCCATGTCCTGGTTTCCTTCACATGTGGTCATTTTTCCTTATTGGTCCTTTGGGTATATTTGACCTGAGGTAATTTGTCACCAAAACCTTAATGGCTAGTGTAGTTTTTTCCGGCGTTTGGACTTTGACTCTCTTTACTATCTGTCGGCGCTGCCACCATATATACCATGCTGCTACAACAGCAAGCTCCGCCGTTGGTACCTCCGCATCATTGCCCTGAAGCTTTGATAAAATTTCCATCGTAATAGATCCTGATCTGTCCTCGGCCACAGCTTTCCGTATGACTTGTAGCAAGCCCAGACGCTCCCAAACATCCGTCGCTCGTCGGCACTTAAATAAGCAGCGTTGAATGTCTTCTGCTCCCACTAAAAACCTGGACATTGAGCTGAGCATGGGATGTGTCGGCTTGCTAATACACCAAAGCATGGGAGGGCTCCATGCAAAATGTTTTATCTTCCCTGGTATTTTCGGCTTCCACATATCCTTCCAAACTGGATTTATATTTTCTGTACCTTGCCCATCATCTCACACCCACTATGCCCCATGTTGATGTTTAAACTCCTTATGATAAGCCGATCGCACGAAAAACGTGCCTGATCGTGTATAGTTCCAAGCCACAAAGTCTTCCGTCAAGTGATAATTCAAGGGGATTTGTAATATCCTATGAACATCGACAGGAGAGAAAACATCACGAATTAGATCCTCATCCCACTGGCTTGTGTACGGGTTTATTAACTCATCAACCTTTGAAAGCATTGTTGCACCCCTATTCGTGATTACTTTCCTTGTGACACTTGATGGAATCCATGGATCATGCCAGATATCAATTTGAGCTCCACTTCCAACATGCCAAATACAACCCCGCTTAAAAGTATGAATACCTGCGACAATACTCTGCCAAGGATAAGAAGAGCCCTTTTTTGGTTCAGCTTTCAATACGTCGCCATCTGGGTAATATTTTGCCCTCGGAACTTGCGCACACAAAGAATACGGGTTTTGGATTAGTCGCCAACACTGTTTTGCTAACATGGCAAGATTAAAACTGTGCAAGTCTCTAAAACCCAATCCCCCTTCCTTCTTCGGAATACACAACCTCCACCACGCAAACCAATGCATTTTCTTTTTCTCCTCATTGTCACCCCACCAAAACCCAGCAATTTCATTAGTGATAGACTTACAAATTCCTTTAGGCAATTTAAAATCTGACATTGCATAAGAAGGTATTGCTTGGGCTACCGACTTTACCAGTACCTCTTTACCTTGCATCGAGAGTGTTTTCTCCTTCCATCCCTTCAACCTCTGGCAAACTCTATCGATCAAGTGCTGGAAACAGTCAGTTTTGTCGACTCCCACCATTGTAGGGAGACCCAAGTATGTGTCGGATAGAGCTTCTGTCTCAATATTTAAATCTCTACACACATTCTCCCTGGTATTGACATCAGTATTAGGACTAAAAAAGATACTCGATTTAGCATTACTAACTAGTTGCCCAGAACTAGCACAATATGTGTCAAGAACCCTTTTGAGTGTACTTGCATTATGTGAGTCCGCCTTCATTAGGATCAAGGAGTCATCTGCAAACAGTAAATGTGAGATAGTGGGAGCATTTCTACAAACACGGACCCCTTCCAGTCCTCCAATTTCCTATTCATGAGCTAATAAGCTTGAAAGACCCTCAGAGCACAAGAGAAATAAATAAGGTGATAATGGGTCGCCCTGTCTGAGCCCTCTCGTGGGAGCAAATTCTTCAGTTTCCGTATTATTGAACCGGACCCTATAGCTTACTAAAGATACACACTCCATGATAAGCTCCACCCAAAGTGCATGAAATCCCATCTGCAACATTATTTTTTCCAAGAAGCCCCACTCAACACGGTCGGAGGCTTTGTTCATATCCAGCTTCACGGCACAAAATCCATTTGATCCATGTGTTTTTTTCTTGATTGCATGGAAACACTCATAAGCTACCAACACATTATCAGTAATAAGTCTGCCCGGGACGAAAGCACTTTGTGTTGGAGATATAATTTCAGGAAGGATTCGTTTTAGTCTGTTTGCAAACATTTTTGAAATTATTTTATAAACCACATTGCAAAGACTGATTGGCTTGTACTGCGTAATTACCTCTGGACTATTGACCTTGGGAATTAGCACTACATTTGTTGAATTCCATCTTGAAGGGATCTTCCTTTTATTTATAGCATTGAGCACTTCATCAGTCAACTCATCGCCCACAATATGCCAAAATCTTTTAAAAAAGATAGCATGAATCCATCCGGGCCAGGAGCCTTCAAATCTCCTATTTGAAATAAAGCTTGGCAAACATCCTCCCTCGTGTACTCAGCCAAAAGCATATTATTCATATCGATGGACACCACGGGTTTTACAGAGTTCAACAATCCTTGGTCCACCACACCCATATCGGATGTGAAGAGGTCGTGGAAGTAGTCCCTAATTAGGGGCTTAAGATTATCATTACCTTCCACCCAGGAATCACTACTACTCTTGAGCTTTTTTATTAAATTCTTCCGTCGGCGTGCCGAGGCAAACTGATGAAAATAAGCTGTGTTCCGGTCGCCTCGACGTAGCCAGCTTACTTTGCCTCTTTGTGCCCAATATATCTCGTCTTGCTCCAGCAAATTTTCTATAAAAAGAGACAACTCCTTCTGCTGCATACGAACATCCAACGTCAGGCTGGCTTTTGTAAGCGACTCAAGTTCCCGCTGTGCCTTCCTGAGTCTTGAACGAGGCTTCTTCAGGACCATACGGTCCCATGCATGCAGGTCTTGGTGCACCACTGTTAGCTTTGCCCCTAAATCTGGTCAAATACCCCGCTGAGCAGCCTTGCGCCACGCTGTTTTCACTACTTCCTCAACAGTCTCCTATGCCAGCCACCTCGCCTCAAATTTCCTCACATAGAAAGGTCTTTGTTCTGCAATTCCAGCGAGGTGATATGTATCCAGGTAGATCGGTTGGTGATCTGATTTTCCTAATTCCATGTTGCAAAGACCAGCCAAAGGATGGAGCTGCATCCATTCATCATTTGTCACTGCCCGATCGAGTCTTTCCCGCAACCCTCCATGGAACCACGTGAATATGTCTCCCTCATAACCCAAGTCTTCAAGGGAGCAGTCAGACAAGGCGTCCTGAAAAGCTTGTAGACGGGATTGATGTCGAGGGGCCCCACCATCTTTCTCTGATGAGAATAGAATCTCGTTAAAGTCGCCAATTACTATCCACGGCAACCTGGATTGGGCATGAAGATCCCGTAGTAATTGATACGTAAGGTTTTTCTTATCCCAACTTGGTTCACCGTATATTCCAGTTAACCTCCACATGTCTCCATTATCCTCTTCCACAGAGACATCGATGAAATCCAGGGTAGTAGCTCGGGAGTAGATCCTCACCTCCTTCTTCCAGACTAGTAGCAAACCACCATTTCTTGCATCTAGACTAGGAACCACAATCCTGTGATCCATACATAATTTTTTCATTAA
The DNA here is from genome assembly GCF_002162155.2 of Triticum dicoccoides. NCBI lineage: Eukaryota > Viridiplantae > Streptophyta > Magnoliopsida > Poales > Poaceae > Triticum > Triticum dicoccoides. Next base: position 573,760,989 of record NC_041385.1, on the reverse strand, counting down.
ACTTTCTGCCCTTGATTCATCCAGATGCGTCTCGGACAGAAAAAATGCATTCGGTTCATGTCGCCTCTGTATATCCAGAAGTGAACGAACTGTCGGGGCACCAAGAATACACCAACAGTTCCAGCTGATCAATTTCATTGCTCCCGTCCGTCGGGATGTCGAGAGAAAACTCACGGTCGACAGTAGCCGCCGGAGGACAGCAGACCCTAGCTTATTGCTAGGGGACGAAGAAAACAGATCCGATCAAAACCTATACTTGCACATACAGATCACGCTTGCACTCAGGTCTCAAGTAAGCAATCAGTGCAAAGACCAGCATCAGTCCTAACGAAAGAGCATGCAGCCGACCTGACTAAGCAAACCTGGCTTGGAAGGCGACGACACCTACCGCGAAGCAATTTCACGTAGGGATCGGACAAAGTGCAAACGAACTGACGAGCAGGACGGCTGTAATAGAAGGCAACACAGCTACCGCACGGCGGAGAGGTCGGACAGAGCTGCGGCGTCACTGCCGCCGAAGTGGCGGCGGGCGGCGGCCGAAGACCTAGATCACTTTTTTCGACTTACACTTACCAAAGAGACATATGCGCAGAGTCAGTTGGCGGCTTTTAGCCTCCTCCAATCTCATATTTTACTAGGACATTTACATTTTTTTCTCCTATAAGTAGAACACACTGTTGGTATTTATACCCCTAAAATTTCCATGTGCTCAAATTTGCACCTCTTCTATCTAGTTCATCAAATTTGCTCTCCATCCATCTTCTCTCTCCCTCTCTCTCTCGCCAGAAAACGCCAAAAGCGCTCAGTCATGTCGTTGTCGCCTTGTCAGGGTTAACTCTCGCACGCACGACCAACAACAACCCGAGCCTCAAAATCATGTTCGCGAGCTCCACCTCTCTTTGCTTAATCTTCCCATGGAATAGTTGGACCGACACGCGCCGTAGCAACGGATCCTTTCTAGTCTTCCCCGAGTCCACTATCGTGCCGCCGTTGCCCGATCTCCTCCGGTTTTGGACACTGGAAGATTCCCTCGGGTTCTAAAGCTCAGAAATGACCCCCTAGAATCTCCTGGCGCATCCCCGGGTATCCTCGCGTCCCCTAGAACCTTTACTTGCGAGTGCCTGCTCCGATGGCCGCCGTCGACGACCATGGCCTTGCTCCTGGACCTCCCCAAGCCTCCCGACCGAGCCAGCATGATAAAGGTGAGCCCTTCTTCCTCTTGGACCTCCTCCTTGTCTCTCATGCCCTTTGTTACCTTGTCGCCAAGCACTGTTGACCGCTGCCATTACAGCTTGTTGTAGCTCCATCTCTCAATCACCCCAGGTCAGTGCGGCCTCATGCCCGCGATCTCGCGCACACACTGGCAGGCCAGGGCCTGCAAGTGCATGGGATTTAGTTATAGCCTTATCGAAGTAAGAGTATCAATTACATAAGAAGCACATGAATTGGACTTGTCTATACACTTATGGAAATGTGTCCACAAGTTAGTTATGGACGTATAGCAAAATAAAGGCGAAAGGTTGTAAAAATTTGACTAGAGTGTGAACAAAAGTAAATAGCGTAATAGAAGTAAAGAAACACAGTGAGGCGAATAAAAGCAATGAAACCAACAAGAGGATTAAAGCGTTCTGAGGGAGTTCGGAATTCCCACATGTATGTGTCTAACGTAACATATGCTATTGGATAGTTCTAGGTTGGGTACTTGAGCCACTCTAGATGTTTGTAATTGGGTGGATCCGGGTACAATATACGTTCTACTGCAAGTAGACTTCATACCATGCACGTCACTAATGTTGTTTTTCCACTAGGGTCTCATTACAGTAATTAAGGGTTTCCCTGTGGACATGACCACACCAAGGGTTCTCCATTATTCTCGTATCAATTGCAAAGGCGGGGTAGAGAGGATTTTATTGTTACCTCGAACTACCTAAACATCATAACATTTACAAGGAGAGTGATATGATTCGTGGACATATGAAATTGTAACTAATCCTCGGGTGGTTTGGTAATTCATAACAATATATACATCATTGAACTAATGCCTATTCAAAGAATATCAGGAGAGTTCAATTAGCTGGTAATGGGATGTGAATGTGGACCCGTTAAAATGCAAAGGACATGCCTTGGCAAAGCTTCAAGACTCTACATTTTTGCTTTAGTGATACAATATCACATTGGGTCCATAGGAGAGCCAACACTATTAAAAGGGGATGAGATTTTTATCATGGTCTAACTGCTCAAGTTCTTAGAGATATTGCTCCAAAACCCTTAGTCACACTCACATCTATCTATGTCCAAAACCCTAAAGTTAATATCGGTCCCACTGACATGCATCTAGCCAGACTCACTGTAATACACTTCACATAGCTGCTGCCTAAACCCTAGCGTCTCGGTCCTATCGAGTTGGCCCTTTGGTCCCACTGAAGAGCGCTTGCCAACTTGTTTTACCAATTGCTTTCACTTTGAAATTTCTGAGTGTTTTAATCGGTGACACGCAAGTGTGGAAAGGCTTAGGTCAGCATCATTTGGTCCCATCGAGAGGTTTCATATGATCTCACCAAAAAGCCTAAAGTTTAAACGTTTTGCACAAGCCAATCGCACTGAATGTTTTCACCCGGTCCGATCGAGTAGTGCATAAAGGTGTGTAACGGTTAGTTTATTGGTGCTTCCTATACATACCCCCACCCATTCCACCAACTCTCAGAGAGCAATTAGTTCGAAGCTACCACTTCCCATATCCATTTTCTAAGAGAGAATCACCTACCCCTATTTTGAGATCAATAGGATCCCATTCCAATGTTTAATCTGTGATCTCTAGCCTCCTCGAGTTGCTTTCCACTCCAATCCCTCTCCACTACTAGGGAAAAGCCTAGTAGTAGCACGGGTTTTATGCCTACTAGTAGCACGGGGCCCCGTGTGTTGGAGATATGCCCTAGAGGCAATCATGTATGATGATATTTCCTATGTGTTTATGAATAAAGATAGTCGTTGGACATTATCAATGATGTGTATCAGCAAGTACATGACTTGTTTGTGGGACTATGCATTGTATGATGACTGTCCTAAAAGGTCCCTAGTCAAAAGGGTTGTGTGGACGTGCAGCCGACTAGACTAGCATATGACACGGTCGATGGCTTGGTCTCACTAGCCATGGAGCATTGGATGCTAACCGGATAATTTGGACTCGGAAGGATCTGGTCAGATTCGATGTAGTCGAATCCGAGTCGAGATAAGGTCCGAGTCGGACAGACCCAACTATGAGACGCAATGATATGTCATCTGTGAGTCTCTAGTACAACATACGTTCTATGGCATAAGACCTGAGCTGGCGCATGTACTCGGGATGGTGACAGACCTGCTTTGGGCCGACCAAACACTACTCTGTAATTGTGTAGTTACTAAAGGAAATATGCCCTAGAGGCAATAATAAAGTTATTATTTATTTCCTTATTTCATGATAAATGTTTATTATTCATGCTAGAATTGTATTAACCGGAAACATGATACATGTGTGAATACATAGACAAACATATAGTCACTAGTATGCCTCTACTTGACTAGCTCATTAATCAAAGATGGTTATGTTTCCTAACCATAGACATGTGTTGTCATTTGATTAATGGGATCACATCATTAGGAGAATGATGTGATTGACATGACCCATTCCGTTAGCCTAGCACCTGATCGTTTAGTATATTGCTATTGCTTTCTTCATGACTTATACATGTTCCTGTAACTATGAGATTATGCAACTCCCGTTTACCGGAGGAACACTTTGGGTGCTACCAAACATTACAACGTAACTGGGTGATTATAAAGGAGTACTACAGGTGTCTCCAAAGGTACATGTTGGGTTGGCGTATTTCGAGATTAGGTTTTGTCACTCTGATTGTCGGAGAGGTTTCTCTGGGCCCTCTCGGTAATGCACATCACTATAAAGCCTTGCAAGCAATGTAGCTAAAGAGTTAGTTACGGAATGATGCATTATTTAACGAGTAAAGATACTTGCCAGTAACGAGATTGAACTAGGTATTGGATACCGACGATCGAATCTCGGGCAAGTAACATACCGATGACAAAGGGAACAACGTATGTTGTTATGCGGTTTGACCGCTAAAGATCTTCGTAGAATATGTAGGAGCCAATATGAGCATCCAGGTTCCGCTATTGGTTATTGACTGGAGACGTGTCTCGGTCATGTCTACATTGTTCTCGAACCCGTAGGGTCCGCACGCTTAAGGTTTCGATGACAGTTATATTATGAGTTTATGAGTTTTGATGTACCGAAGGAGTTCGGAGTCCCAGATGAGATCGGGGACATGACGAGGAGTCTCGAAATGATCGAGACGTAAAGATCGATATATTGGACGACTATATTCGGAGTTCGGAAAGGTTCCAAGTGATTCGGGTATTTTTCGGAGTACCGGAGAGTTACGGGAATTCGCCGGGGAGTATATGGGCCTTATTGGGCCATACGGGAATAGAGGAGAGAGGCCAAAAGGAAGGAGGCTTGCACCCTCCCCTCTGGTCCGAAGTGGACAAGGGGCGCAGCCCCCCTTTCCTTCTTCCTCTCCCCTCTTTCCCCTTCTCCTACTCCAACAAGGGAGGTGGAATCCTACTAGGACTAGGGAGTCCTAGTAGGACTCCACACTTGGCGCGCCCCCTCCTAGGGCCGGCCACCTCCCCCCTTGCTCCTGTATATACGGGGGCAGGGGGCACCCCATGATACACAAGTTGATCTTCAAGATCGTTCCTTAGCCGTGTGCGGTGCCCCCCTCCACCATATTCCACCTCGATCATATCGGTGCGGAGTTTAGGCGAAGCCCTGCGCCGGTAGAACATCATCATCGTCACCACGCTGTCGTGCTGACGGAACTCATCCCCGACACTTTGCTAGATCGGAGTCTGGGGATCGTCATCGAGCTGAATGTGTGCTGAACTCGGAGGTGCCGTACGTTCGGTACTTGGATCGGTCGGATCGTGAAGACGTACGACTACATCAACCGCGTTGTCATAACGCTTCTGCTTACGGTCTACGAGGGTACGTGGACATTACTCTCCCCTCTCGTTGCTATGCATCACCATGATCTTGCGTGTGCGTAGGAATTGTTTTTGAAATTACTACGTTCCCCAACAGTGGCATCCGAGCCTGGTTTTATGCGTAGATGTCATATGCACGAGGAGAACACAAGTGAGTTGTGGGCGATATAAGTCATACTGTTTACCATCATGTCATACTTTGGTTCAGCGGTATTGTGAGATGAAGCGACCCGGACCGACATTACACGTACGCTTACGCGAGACTGGTTTCACCGCCACGAGCACTAGTTTCTTAAAGGCAACCGGCAGGTGTCTGTCTCTCTCACTTTGGTTGAACCGAGTGTGGCTACGCCCGGTCCTTGCGAAGGTTAAAACAACACCAACTTGACAAACTATCGTTGTGGTTTTGATGCGTAGGTAAGAACGGTTCTTGCTCAGCCCGTAGCAGCCACGTAAAATTTGCAACAACAAAGTAGAGGACGTCTAACTTGTTTTTGCAGGGCATGTTGTGATGTGATATGGTCAAGACGTGATGCTATATTTTATTGTATGAGATGATCATCTTTTGTAACCGAAGTTATCGGCAACTGGCAGGAGCCATATGGTTGTCGCTTTATTGTATGAAATGCAAACGCCCTGTAATTGCTTTACTTTATCACTAAGCGGTAGCGATAGTCGTAGAAGCAATAGATGGCGTAAAGACAATGATGCTACGATGGAGATCAAGGTGTCGCGCCGGTGACGATGGTGATCACGACGGTGCTTCGAAGATGGAGATCACAAGCACAAGATGATGATGGCCATATCATATCACTTATATTGATTGCATGTGATGTTTATCCTTTATGCATCTTATCTTGCTTTGATTGACGGTAGCATTTTAAGATGATCTCTCACTAAATTATCAAGAAGTGTTCTCCCTGAGTATGCACCGTTGCGAAAGTTCTTCGTGCTGAGACACCACATGATGATCGGGTGTGATAGGCTCTACGTTCAAATACAACGGGTGCAAAATAGTTGCACATGCGGAATACTCAGGTTAAACTTGACGAGCCTAGCATATAACAGATATGGCCTCGGAACACGGAGACCGAAAGGTCGAGCGTGAATCGTATAGTAGATATGATCAACATATTGATGTTCACCGTTGAAACTACTCCATCTCACGTGATGATCGGACATGGTGTAGTTGATATGGATCACGTAATCACTTGGAGGATTAGAGGGATGTCTTTCTAAGTGGGAGTTCTTAAGTAATATGATTAATTGAACTTTAAATTTACCATGAACTTAGTCCTGGTAGAATTTTGCAAATTATGTTGTAGATCAACAGCTCGCATTGTTGCTTCCCTATGTTTTTTTTGCTTCCCTGTGTTTTTATATGTGTTCCTAGAGAAAAACTAAGTTGAAAAGATGATAGTAGCAATGATGCGGATTTGGTCTGTGATATGAGGTTTATCCTCATTGCTGCACAGAAGAATTATGTCCTTAATGCACCGCTAGGTGACAGACCTATTGCAGGAGCAGATGCAGACGTTATGAACGTTTGGCTAGCTCAATATGATGACTACTTGATAGTTTAGTGCACCATGCTTAACGGCTTAGAATCGGGACTTCAAAGAACATTTTGAACGTCATGGACCATATGAGATGTTCCAGGAGTTGAAGTTAATATTTCAAGCAAATACCCGAATTGAGATATATGAAGTCTCCAACAAGTTCTATGGCTAAAAGATGGAGGAGAGTCGCTCAACTAGTGAGCATGTGCTCGGATTGTCTGGGTACTACAATCGCTGGAATCCAGTGGGAGTTAATCTTCCAGATAAGATAGTGATTGACAAAGTTCTCTAGTCACCATCACCAAGTTAGTAGAACTTTGTGATGAACTATAGTATGCAAGGGATGACGAAAATGATTCCCGAGCTCTTCGTGATGTTGAAATCGACGAAGGTAGAAATCAAGAAAGAGCACCAAGTGTTGATGATTGACAAGATCACTAGTTTCAAGAAAAGGGCAAAGGGAAAGAAAGGGAACTCCAAGTAGAATGACAAGTAAGTTGTCACTCCCGTGAAGAAGCCCAAAGCTGAACCAAAGCCTGAAACTGAGTGCTTCTACTGCAAAGGAAATGGTCACTGGAAGCGGAAATGCCCTGAATATTTGGTGGATAAGAAGGATGGCAAAGTGAACAAGGGTATATTTGATATACAGGTTATTGATGTGTGCCTTACTAGTGTTTATAGTAGCCCCTGAGTATTTGATACTTGTTCGGTTGCTAAGATTAGTAACTCGAAACAGGAGTTACAGAATAAACAGAGACTAGTTGAAGGGGAAGTGATGATGAGTGTTGGACGTAGTTCCAAGATTGATATGATCATCATCGCACACTCCCTATACTTTCGGGATTAGTGTTAAACCTAAATAAATGTTATTTGGCATTTGCGTTGAGCATGAATATGATTTGATCATGTTTTGCAATATGGTTATTCATTTAAAGTCAGAGAATAATTGTTGTTCTGTTTACATGAATAAAACCTCCAAATGGTCATACACCCAATGAAAATAGTTTGTTGGATCTCGATCATAGTGATACACATATTCATAATATTGATGCCAAAAGATGCAAAGTTAATAATGATAGTGCACCTTATTTGTGGCACTGCCGTTTGGGTCATATCGGTGTAAAGCGCATGAAGAAACTCCATAAAGATGGATTTTCGGAATCACTTGGTTATGAATCATTTGATGCTTGCGGACCGTGCCTTTTGGGCAAGATGACTAAAACTCCGTTCCCCGGAACAATGGAACGAGCTACTGACTTATTGGAAATAATACATACCGATGTATGCGATCCGATGAGTGTTAAGGCTCGTGGCGTGTATCGTTATTTTCTGACCTTCACAGATGATTTCAGCAGATATGGGTATATCTACTTGATGAAACATAAGTCCAAAATATTTGAAAAGTTCAAAGAATTTCAGAGTGAAGTGGAAAATCATCGTTACAAGAAAAATAAAGTTTCTATGATCCGATCGTGGAGACGAATATTTGAGTTACGAGTTTGGTCTTTATTTGAAACAATGTGAAATAGTTTCGCAACTCACCCCACCTAGAACACCACAATGTAATGGTGTGTCCGAACGCCGTAATCGTACTTTGCTAGATATGGTGCGATCTATGATATCTCTTATCGATTTACCACTATCATTTTGCGGTTATGCATTAGAGACAGCCGCATTCACGTTTAATAGGGCACCATCTAAATCCGTTGAGACGACACTATATGAACTATGGTTTAGCAGTAAACCTAAGCTCTCGTTTCTTAAAGTTTGGAGTTGTGATGCTTATATGAAAAAGGTTTTCAACCTGATAAGCTCGAACCCAAATCGGAGAAGTGCGTCTTCATAGAATACCCAAAGGAAACTGCTGGGTACACCTTCTATCACAGATCTGAAGGAAAAACATTCGTTGCTAAGAATGGATCCTTTCTAGAGAAGGAGTTTCTCTCGAAAGAAGTGAGTGGGAGGAAAGTAGAACTTGATAAGGTAATTGTACCTTCTCCTGAATTGAAAAGTAGATCATCACAGAAAATAGTTCCAGTGATGCCTACACCGATTAATGAGGAAGTTAATGATGATGATCATGAAAACTTCGGATCAAGTTACTACAGAACCTCGTAGGTCTTCTAGAGTACGGTCCACACCAGAGTGGTACGGTAATCCTGTTTTGAAAGTCATGATACTAGACCATGATAAACCTACGAACTATGAGGAAGCGATGATGAGCCCAGATTCCACGAAATGGCTTGAGGTCATAAAATCTGAGATATGATCCATGTATGAGAACAAAGTATGGACTTTGATTGACTTGCTCTGATCAGCAAGCCATGTTAAATAAATGGATCTTCAAGAGGAAGACGGACACTGATAGTAGTGTTACTATCTACTAAGCTCGACTTGTTGCAAAAGGTTTTCGACAAGTTCAAGGGGTTGACTACGATGAGACTTTCTCACCCGTAGCGATGCTTAAGTCTGTCTGAATCATGTTAGCAATTGCTACATTTTATGATTATGAAATTTGGCAAATGGATGTCAAAACTGCATTCTTGAATGGATTTCTGGAAGAAGAGTTGTATATGATGCAGCCAGAAGGTTTTGTTAATCCTAAAGGTGCTAACAAAATGTGCAAGCTCCAGCGATCCATCAATGGACTGGTGCAAGCATCTCGGAGTTGGAATATACGCTTTGATGAGTTGATTAAAGCATATGGTTTTATACAGACTTTTGGAAAGGCTTGTATTTACAAGAAAGTGAGGGGGAGCACTACAACCTTTCTGATAAGTATATGTGAATGACATATTGTTGATCGGAAATGATGTAGAATTTTCTGGAAAGCATAAAGAAGTGTTTGAAGGGAGTTTTCCAAAGAAAGACCTCGATGAAGCTGCTTACATATTGAGCATCAAGATCTATTGAGATAGATCAAGACGCTTGATAAAAAATTTCAATGAGTACATACCTTGATAAGATTTTGAAGTGGTTCAAAATGGAACAGTCAAAGAAGGAGTTCTTGCCTGTGTTCCAAGGTGTGAAGTTGAGTAAGACTCAAATCCCGACCACGGCAGAAAATAGAAAGAGAATGAAAGTCATTCCCTATGCATCAGTCATAGGTTCTATAAAAGTATGCCATGTTATGGTCCAGACCTATTGTATACTCTGCCCTGGTTTGGCAAGGGAGTACAATAGTGATCTAGGAGTAGATCACTGGACATTGGTCAAAATTATCCTTAGTGGAATAAGGATATGTTTCTCGATTATGGAGGTGACAAAAGGTTCATCATAAAGGGTTATGTCAATACAAGTTTTGGCACCGATCCAGATGACTCTAAGTCTCAATCTGGATACATATTAAAAGTGGGAGCAATTAACTAGAGTAGCTCCGTGCAGAGCATTGTAGACATAAGAATATTTGCAAAATACATATGGCTCTGAATGTGACAGACCCGTTGACTAAGCTTCTCTCACGAGCAAAACATGATCACACCTTAGTACTCTTTGGGTGTTGATCACATAGCGATGTGAACTAGATTATTGACTCTAGTAAACCCTTTGGGTGTTGGTCACATGACGATGTGAACTATGGGTGTTAATCATATATAGATATGAATATTGGTGTTAAATCACATGGCGATGTGAACTAGATTATTGACTCTAGTGCAAGTGGGAGACTGAAGGAAATATGCCCTAGAGGCAATAATAAAGTTATTATTTATTTCCTTATTTCATGATAAATGTTTATTATTCATGCTAGAATTGTATTAACCAGAAACATGATACATGTGTGAATACATAGACAAACATATAGTCACTAGTATGCCTCTACTTGACTAGCTCATTAATCAAAGATGGTTATGTTTCCTAACCATAGACATGTGTTGTCATTTGATTAATGAGATCACATCATTAGGAGAATGATGTGATTGACATGACCCATTCCGTTAGCCTAGCACTTGATCGTTTAGTATATTGCTATTGCTTTCTTCATGACTTATACATGTTCCTGTAACTATGAGATTATGCAACTCCCGTTTACCGGAGGAACACTTTGGGTGCTACCAAACGTCACAACGTAACTGGGTGATTATAAAGGAGTACTACAGGTGTCTCCAAAGGTACATGTTGGGTTGGCGTATTTCGAGATTAGGTTTTGTCACTCCGATTGTCGGAGAGGTTTCTCTGGGCCCTCTCGGTAATGCACATCACTATAAAGCCTTGCAAGCAATGTAGCTAATGAGTTAGTTACGGAATGATGCATTATTTAACGAGTAAAGATACTTGCCAGTAACGAGATTGAACTAGGTATTGGATACCGACGATCGAATTTCGAGCAAGTAACATACCGATGACAAAGGGAACAACGTATGTTGTTATGCGGTTTGACTGATAAAGATCTTTGTAGAATATGTAGGAGCCCATATGAGCATCCAGGTTCCGCTATTAGTTATTGACTGGAGACATGTCTCGGTCATGTCTACATTGTTCTCGAACCCGTAGGGTCCGCACGCTTAAGGTTTCGATGACAGTTATATTATGAGTTTATGAGTTTTGATGTACCGAAGGAGTTCGGAGTCCCGGATGCGATCGGGGACACGACGAGGAGTCTCGAAATGATCGAGACGTAAAGATCGATATATTGGACGACTATATTCGGAGTTCGGAAAGGTTCCGAGTGATTCAGGTATTTTTCGGAGTACCGGAGAGTTACGGGAATTCGCCGGGGAGTATATGGGCCTTATTGGGCCATACAGGAATAGAGGAGAGAGGCCAAAAGGAAGGAGGCCTGCGCCCCCCCTCTGGTCCGAATTGGAAAAGGGGTGCAGCCCCCCTTTCCTTCTTCCTCTCCCCCTCTTTCCCCTTCTCCTACTCCAACAAGGGAGGTGGAATCCTACTAGGACTAGGGAGTCCTAGTAGGACTCCACACTTGGCGCGCCCCCTCCTAGGGCCGGCCACCTCCCCCTTGCTCCTTTATATACGGGGGCAGGGGGGCACCCCATGACACACAAGTTGATCTTCAAGATCGTTCCTTAGCCGTGTGCGGTGCCCCCCTCCACCATATTCCACCTCGGTCATATCGTCGCGGAGTTTAGGCGAAGCCCTGCGCCGGTAGAACATCATCATCGTCACCACGCCGTCGTGCTGACGGAATTCATCCCCGACACTTTGCTGGATCGGAGTCTGGGGATCGTCATCGAGCTGAACGTGTGCTGAACTCGGAGGTGCCGTACGTTCGGTACTTGGATCGGTCGGATCGTGAAGACGTACGACTACATCAACCGCGTTGTCATAACGCTTCCGCTTATGGTCTACGAGGGTACATGGACATTACTCTCCCCTCTCGTTGCTATGCATCACCATGATCTTGCGTGTGCGTAGGAATTTTTTTTGAAATTACTATGTTCCCCAACAGTTACAAAGGTAGGTTTCAGGCTTGTCTAGACCCATGCTGCGAGACATGGTCGAGCAAGATGGGATTTGCCCCTCCGATTAGGAGAGATATACTCTGGGCCCCTCGTGTGATCCGACCAGGATAAGCATGGCCATGCGACAAGGATTATGAGATAATCCGGATAGTGGTTGGCATCACTGGAACGAGAAAGAGGTCGGGCTACCACAAGGATGACAGACTCGCCTTGAGCCCGACAACATATATCATGTGGCAAAGGGAACAGAAGTATGATGTACAGGTTCGCCTAACCAGCTTCATGTCTGCTTGGTGTTCGGCATGCCTTGCTAGAGGCCGCTACCAACCGTGTAGTTCGGAGGTGATCCGAACTGCGACTAAGCCGACTTGAACCTAAGGGGTCGCGCGCTTAAGGGAAGGAACCTACAAGGTCGGATCCGAGGGCACTGGTCGGATGTGATCTGAACTGTATTCGGATTGTGGCCGAGTAGACTTGTGGGCTTTAGGGTCCGTGCGAGGCCCAAGTGTTGAGCCCGCGACAGACGCCTATATAAAGTGGATGTGCGGCACACTCATGCGGTTGATCGCTTCGGCGCTGTCACTAGGGTTTGCATGTGTTGCGAATAGCCACCTCCACTCGCTGCCGATTGTGTGATCGGACCTAGCAGTCCGCCGCACGGTGTTCCTCTTGCACGTGCGGATACCGTTAGAGGCGGTGCACTTGTGCCGCTCCGGCGAACTTGTACGTGGGATCGGATGACCGGCTGTTCGAGGGAGATCGGACGAGGAGGAGATGATCAACTCGGACGCGCTACCCCAACTCTTTTTCCGCTGCACGACACTGCGCGTATAGTGGTAACGAACTATGATTCATTTCCCGTAGCATGTTCCTATTGTTCTACGTGTAGGAAAATTTTAATTTGCAGTGGACGCACCCTACCGTAGAACCCAATAGTGGTATCAGGGCCTCTGCTATAGGATTTGGATTCAAATCATATGCATATTAGATATGTGGAGGCAGCAAATGAGATCTGTTGTCCTTGATAAGATCGGCTATGTGCATGGTTGATGAGATCAATTGCACATGGGGATTGAAGAGGCTATGTTTTTTGATGATCGGAGTCAATGAGGTCATGACACAACCTTCCCCTACCGGTTGGTATCCGCCATCGGGGTTAACAGTGAAACATAAACCCGAATTGGACTCGCGATGATCGATAAGATCGGTTAGATCAGAAAATTTGGCGTAATCGAAGTTCAGATGTGATCTAAGATTTCCGAAAACGTCGAGCCATGTATTTCATACCGCCGTGTGCGTAGCGCCGTCTATTTCGTACCCGACACACAAACCGGTAGAATACGATTCTATGCATAACTTTGTTTTGCAGGTTTGATGTGAATAGTATGGCTCATGTGTATGTGATGCATGTGTGTAACTCATACATGGCCTACGTGTCATGTTTGTCAACCGGCAGGAGCCAAAGGGCTGTCATTATATTGTATAACAACCTGCGTGTCGACTTGTGACTCTATGTAAAATTCATTACTAGTTGTAGTAGTTGGATAATAGAGATCAGGTTGGTGGCTTGGCGTCCCGGCATGACAAACAAGATGGAGTTCGTAGATGGTCATCGGAGTCGGAGCCGACCTGGAAGAACGTCCATGAAGGAGCCATACTATTTCACAATATGTGTTTATTTGTGATTGTTATGCTTCTTTGTTTCTGTGCATGTTAGAATGATAGAATGATCCCTTATGAATATCAAGCAAATTGCCATCCCCGATGCTGCACCTTCGCACGTCAAGTACATCTAGTAGTGGGCTCATAAAATTGGGGTGCTACTGGATGTCCTTGAACTGAAGGGTTCGTGTTGGACACGGACATGCACTACATCAGGTTAACTTGATAAGGCTATCAAAACAGTTTTGGGCCTCGTGGCAAAGAAGGTTGGGAGCCGGGGTATGAGATACCTTCCCGACCGACAGGAGTCGTATAGAGATGCGATTAGCAAGGAGTTGCTTACCGGATAGGTGTGTTGGCTAGCAGTGATGCTAAAGCTCACTAGTCGCATGCGCTAGTCGGATCCTAAACCACTGAGAGTCTGCGGAGGGATTCTGACTTCAGTGGGAGTATTTCTGTTTAGGCTTGAATTACTCTACATAAACACATTGCTTAGTGATTGCATATTTTCTGTTGTAGATCAATGGCACCACCTGCTCAACCCAACTTTGCATTGAAATCAATTCTGGAAAAGGATAAACTGAATGGAACAAACTTTACCACCTGGTATAGAAATTTGAGAATTGTTCTCAAGCATGATAAAAAGGAACATGTTCTAGAGGATCCACTCCCAAAGGAACCTGCCGATAATGCTAATGCCACAACTAAGAATGCCTACCAGAAACTCGTTGATGAATCAACGGAGATCAGTTGTCTGATGCTGGCTTGTATGCAGCCCGATTTGCAACAGCATTTTGAAAATGTTGAGGCTTACGATATGATCGAGAGTCTCAAGAGCATGTTTCAGACACAGGCTAGGACCGAAAGGTTCAACGTCTGGAGATCCTTGATGGATTACAAGCTGAACGAAGGTGATCCACTGAGCCCACATGTGATCAACATGATCGGATATGTGCAAGCTTTGGATCGTTTGGGCTTCCTACTCTTGGATGAGCTGGCTACTGATGCTGTTCTGGGTTCTCTTCCGCCCAGCTATGGGACGTTCATCTCGAACTATCATATGCATGGCATGGATAAGAAGCTCACTGAATTGCATGAGATGCTCAAAGTGGCAGAGCAGGACATAAAGAAAGGCATGCATCAAGTATTGATGGTGCAGAAATCGGCTAAGTTCAAGAAGAGTTGGTCCAAGAAAAAGGCTAAGGCAAAGGGCACGAAGACGGTAACCTCCGCCGCTACGCCGAAGTCTGGACTGGACTCGAAGACCGTTTGCTATCACTGCAAGGAGACCGGTCACTGAAAGAGGAACTGTAGCAAGTGGCTTGCAAAGCATGGCAAGAAGGCCGGAAATGCTTCTTCGAGCAAAGGTACACTTGTTGCATATGTTATAGACATTTACCTTGCTGATATACCTAGTAGCTCTTGGGTATTTGATATCGGATCCGTTGTTCATATTTGCAACTCGATGCAGGGGTTGGTAAGAACTAGGCGTGTGGCACAAGGAGAGATTGACATCAAGGTCGGCAACAAAGCAAGAGTTACTGTGTTGGAGGTCGGCACTATGTAGCTCCAGCTTCCTTCCATATTCATTATGGAATTGAATAATTGTTATTACATTCTTGCACTTAGTCGGAACATTATCTCTGCCTCATGTTTGATGACTCAAGGTTATGAATTCAATTTAAAGGACAATGGTTGTTCGATATTTTTGAATGGTATGTTCCATGGCTATGCACCCATTGTTGATGGGCTATTTATATTGAATCTAGAACAGGAACCGGTCTATAACGTGAATGTCAAGAGGCATAAGCCTAATGATATAAATCCGACATACTTCTGGCATTGCCGACTTGGACACATTAGTCTAAAATGCATGAAGAAGCTCCATGATGATGGGCTCCTAACTTCGTCCGACTTTGAGTCGTTTAAGACATGCGAATCATGCTTGCTCAGTAAGATGACTAAGTCTCCTTTCGCAAAGAGTTGCGAGAGGGTGTCCGAGCTGTTGGAGCTTATACACAGTGATGTGTGTGGTCCAATGAGCACAACTGCCAGAGGTGGTTATCAGTACTTCGTGACTTTTACCGACGACTTGAGTAGATATGGATATATCTATTTGATGAGGCACAAGTCGGAAACTTTTGAAAAGTTCAAAGAGTTTCAGAACGAGGTTGAGAATCAGCTCGGCAAGACTATAAAGCTTCTGCGATCTGATCGTGGAGGTGAGTACATGAGTCAGGAGTTTGATGATCATCTGAAAAGCCAAGGTATAGTACCTCAGCTCACACCTCCGGGTACGCCACAGAGAAACGGCGTGTCGGAACGGAGGAATAGGACCTTGTTGGACATGGTCCGGTCAATGATGAGCAAATAAGATTTACCCTTGTCATTCTAGGGATACGCTCTAGAAACTGCAGCTTTCACACTTAACAGGGTACCATCAAAATTCGTAGACAAGACACCACATGAGATGTGGACCGGGAAGAGTCCTAGTTTGTCTTTTCTAAAGATTTGGGGTTGTGAAGCATTTGTCAAGTGACTTATGTCAGACAAGCTTACACCTAAATCGGATAAATGCATATTCGTGGGATATCCGAGGGAAACCTTGGGATATAGCTTCTACAACCGGGAAGAGAACAAAGTGTTTGTTGCTCGGAACGGGGTTTTCCTTGAGAAAGAGTTTCTCAATCGGGAGGTCAGTGGGAGGACGGTTCGACTCGAAGAAATTCGAGGACCACTCGGGGACGGCTCGGCTGGTGATGAGATCATACCGGAGTTAGTCAGGGAACCCGTAGTGGAAGCGGCACCGGAACCACGGAGGTCGAAAAGATTGCGCAGAGTGCGTGATGTATTGTTGCTAGAAGGCGACGAGCTGGACACGTATGCGGAAGAAATGGTGAGCCCAGATTCCGAGGCATGGCTGGAGGCCAAGAGATCTGAGTTAAAGTCCATGGATGAGAATCAAGTATGGGACTTGGTTGATCCGCCGCCTGGCGTAACGGCCATTGGTTGCAAATGGGTCTTTAAGAAGAAAACTGATGTGGATGGAAATGTTCAGATCCACAAAGCACGGCTTGTCGCTAACGGTTATGGACAAGTTCAAGGAATTGACTACGACGAGACTTACTCGCCGGTAGTGATGCTGAAGTCGGTGAGGATTATACTAGCTATAGCTGCATATTTCGATTATGAGATATGGCAGATGGATGTCAAAACGGCTTTCCTTCACGGAAATTTAACCGAGGACGTGTATATGATACAGCCCGAGGGTTTTGTTGATCCGACTAGCACTAGTAAGGTATGCAAGCTCAAGAGATCCATTTATGGGTTGAGGCAAGCATCTCAGAGTTGGAACATTCATTTTGATGAGGTCGTTACTGGTCTCGGTTTCATCAAAAGCAAAGAGGACTCTCGTTTATACAAGAAGTTAAGTGGGAGCTCGATAGTGTTTTTGATCTTGCATGTGGACGACATACTACTGATTGGAAATGATGTTTCGATGTTGAACTCGGTCAAGGAATCATTGAATGGCAAGTTTTTGATGAAGGACCTTGGTGAGGCAGTCTATATTTTAGGCATTAAGATCTATAGAGATAGATCGAGGAGGCTGCTCGGGTTGAGCCAGAGCACGTACATAGATAAAGTGTTGAAGTGGTTCAACATGAGTGAGGCGAAGAAAGGGTTCTTTCCACTCTCACATGGTATAAGGCTAAGCGAGACTCAGAGTCCTTCGACATCTGATGAGCGAAGCAGGATGAGTAGGATTCTGTATGCCTCGGCAATCAGATCCATCATGTATGCCATGATATGTACACAGCCTGATGTTGCTTTTGCAATAAGCCTAACAAGTAGATACCAGGCCAATCTAGGTGAGAGTTACTGGGCAGCGGTAAAGACTATTTTGAAGTACCTGAAAAGGACTAAAGAGATGTTCCTAGTTTATGGACGTGAGGAAGAGCTCGCCGTAAAGGGTTACGCCGGTGCTAGTTTCCAAACCAACAGAGATGATTGTCGATCACAATCCGGATTCGTGTATGTCATGAACGGAGGAGCAGTGAGCTGGATGAGTTCCAAGCAAGATATGGTGGCCGATTCTACCACAGAAGCCGAACACATTGCGGCTTGTGAAGCTGCAAAGGAAGGTGTTTGGATCCGGCATTTTTTGGATGATCTTGGTATTTTCCCAGCCTCGGTAAAACCGTTGGACCTTTATTGTGATAATTCTTCTGCCATCGCATAAGCTAAGGAGCCGAGGAATCACCACAAGGTCAGACACATAGATCGGAAATATCACCTGATACGAAAGATCGTAAAGAATGGTGATGTAGAGTTATGCAAGATTCACACGGATGCAAAGTTGCAGATCCGTTGACTAAGCTGCTTCCACGACCCAAACATGAGGGGCACGTCAGAGCTATGGGCATTCGATGTCTATTTGATTGACTCTAGTGCAAGTGGGAGACTGTTGGAGATATGCCCTAGAGGCAATCATGTATGATGATATTTCTTATGTGTTTATGAATAAAGATAGTCCTTGGACATTATCAGTGATGTGTATTAGCAAGTATGTGACTTGTTTGTGGGACTATGCGTTGTATGATGACTGTCCTAAAAGGTCCCTAGTTGAAAGGGCTGTGTGGACGCGCAGCCGACTAGACTAGCATATGACACGGTCGATGGCTTGGTCTCACTAGCCATGGATCATTGGATGCTAACCGTATAATATGGACCCGGAAGGATCTGGTCCGATTCGACGTAGTCGAATCCGAGTCGAGATAAGGTCCGAGTCGAACAGACCCAACTATGAGACGCAGCGATATGTCATTTGTGAGTCTCTAGTACAACATACGTTCTATGTCCTAAGACCTGAGATGGCGCATGTACTCAGGATGGTGACATACCTGCTTTGGGCCAACCAAACGCTACTCCATAACTGGTAGTTACAAAGGTAGGTTTCAGGCTTGTCTAAACCCATGCTGCGAGATATGGTCGAGCAAGATGGGATTTGCCCCTCCGATTAGGAGAGATATACTCTGGGCCCCTCATGTGATCCGACCAGGATAAGCATGGCCATGCAACAAGGATTATGAGATAATCCGAATAGTGGTCGGCATCACTAGAACGAGAAAGAGGTCGGGCTACCACAAGGATGACAGACTCGCCTTGAGCCCGATAACATATATCATGTGGCGAAGGGAACAAAAGTATGATGTACAGGTTCGCCTAACCAGCTTCATGGTCTGCTTGGTGTTCGGCATGCCTTGCTAGAGGCCGCTACCAACCGTGCAGTTCGGAGGTGATCCGAACTGCGACCAAGCTGACTTGAACCTAAGGGGTCGCGCGCTTAAGGGAAGGAACCTACAAGGTCGAATTTGAGGACACTGGTCGGATGTGATTTGAACTGTATTCGGATTGTGTCCGAGTAGACTTGTGGGCTTTAGGGTCCGTGCAAGGCCCAAGTGTTCAGCCCGCGATAGACGCCTATATAAAGTGGATGTGCGGCACACTCATGCGGTTGATCGCTTCGGCGCTGTCACTAGGGTTTGCATGTGTTACGAATAGCCACCTCCACTCACTGCCGACTATGTGATCGGAGCTAGCAGTCCACCGCACGGTGTTCCTCCTGCACGCGCGGATACCGTTAGAGGTGGTGCACTTGCACCGCTCCGGCGAACTTGTACGTGGGATCGGATGATCGGCTGTTTGAGGGAGATCAAACGAGGAGGAGACAATCCATGCGGATGCGCTACCCCAACTCTTCTTCCGCTGCACGACACTACGCGTCTAGTGGTAACGAACTGTGATCCATCTCCCGTAGCATGTTCCTATTGTTCTGCGTGTAGGAAAAATTTAATTTGCAGTTGATGCACCCTACCGTAGAACCCAACACCTCGCTACTAGTAAGGCGCTATAGCTATTCCTTAGCAGTAGCGCGTGCAGCACAAGCTACTACTAAGACATATAGCCGTAGCGTGTATTGTTTCCAGCGCTGCTGCTAATCTAACTAGTAGTAGCGTGCTTCATGTCTAGCGCTACTAGTATTCTATTTTTCATTTTTTTTATTTTTAGTGTATTTATACACCGTTATACAAATTTTGATGCAGTACCAATTAAGAGGTTGTTATATCATTATATCCATGATGAATTAATATATCATTGTGAGGAAGAAACATGGATTAAATTCATTTGGATGAATCAAAATTTGAATTAGGACGACGATCCTACTAATTCAACTTTTGGTCACTTTTGATCCATCCACATGAATCTAATCCACATTCCTTCCACTAATGATATAATAACTAATCATGATCATAATAGCAAATCATCATGATAATCATGATCAACATCATCATCATATTAATATAAAAACTCTTGCATCATATCATCACCAACAACACTAGCTAATAATCATCATAGTCATTACCACCAACACTATTTAATCATCATAGTCATAGTGTAGCTATCTAATCACCACCAACACTAGCTAATAATAATCATCATAGTCATTACCACCAACACTAGCTATTTAATCATCATAGTCATAGTGTAGCACATAATCATCTTCAAACTCATTCTAGCTAGCTAATCACTCATGCTACTCTCTCACAGGTAAAATAGCATAAAACATGTGTACCACTCCTGCTTCATCATATTGGAGAATGTAGATGAATCTGTCTCCTAATTGTGGGTTGCGCTTCTGATTGCTGCCCCTAGTACTTCTCTGCTGCCATCCTTCACAATTTTGCTCCAGTATTTGACTAATAAGATTTGCTCGCTTTTAGAAATCATGAATGCACTCATGTGCAATGCAGGATATCTTGGCCGTAAGCTAACCATTGTCATGCTACCTTTAGGCTCGATCCAACAAGGCACAACATTCATCGGGAGTCCCTGTTGAAGAACATCGTAGTAACATACTTAGCAATGAAGTTTAGCTTAAAAAATAATGTATGCAAAAGATGCACTGAGGACAAATAGTAAAAATCTTACCATCTTTCCTATATAGATGTGATCGTAGTTCAATACGCACACTAGTGGTCGCATGTATTGAGTACTAATATTTCGACGTCCAGGGAAATAACCTGTCTTAACAGTATCAAGATCTTCAAGCCATGAAACATAATGACCTATCTCCTCGCAGTTTAGTTCAGCCCCGAGACAGT
This sequence comes from Triticum dicoccoides, assembly GCF_002162155.2. NCBI lineage: Eukaryota > Viridiplantae > Streptophyta > Magnoliopsida > Poales > Poaceae > Triticum > Triticum dicoccoides. Next base: position 573,740,148 of record NC_041385.1, on the reverse strand, counting down.
AGTAGGTTCTATCTACCAAGCGCCGGACATGTTTGCTTGAATGGAAATAAGTTGTCAATAGAAATTAGTTGTCAACTATTTTTAACTAAAAAATATAAATTACTTAATAAATATGATTGAGAAACTCACATAATGGTAGAACTGGAGGCGTCTGCACATCGACGCAGATGTCGATATTACCTTCAATTTCATCTTCCGGACAAATATCAAAGGTGATAAGCATATTAGGCTCGAATGCATAAGCCTTGCATAGTGCCTCCAATTTTTTGCATTCAAAATAGGAGTAGGTGTTTGCATTGTATAATTTTATGGCAAAAGTATAACTATGCTCGGTCCTCAAGTTAACTCTCTTTACCTCCATACTTTCCATAGTAGTGAAACCAATCTTATCCAAGACATACATTCTTGCATGGCAGGGGATACGCTAGTATAATTGTAAAAAGTTAAAATTGTAAGTTGAAGCAAAAGAAGCAGAAGTAGCAGAAGTCATGCTTAATTACAAAAAAAAGACTTGTCATTGTGACTTACTGTAGCCACTTTGAAGGTCTCATGCAGCATGATGCTAAAGCGCCTAGCACCAACTAGGTGAGGCCTGTCGCACAGGCCGCGCTCGTCTTCATAGTATTCGCACATAACAAATTCCCTTTCATTGTCAGACATTTCCTATGTTCATATCTGAAACATTGAAAATCAGTCGGAGGCAACTACCAGGAAACCCAACACACAGATCACTATTACTCAATATGCAATGGGTTGACTTTAGGTCTGTCGAGTCCTCCTTCCTAAACTCTTATCTCACCTATATGGTGGGCACTCCCGCTCTGATATTGCGACCGTCGGTGATGGTCACTACCCCTCCTTTCCATAGTGCATTACAAATATCTAGCACAAGGAAAAGAAGGAGATGCGACCCCCACGATAGCAGTCGGCATTCTTCTTCTCTCATATATGGTGGACACTCCCTCATTGATTTTTCGACTATCGATGATGGTCGCTACTCCTTCTTCCCCTAGTGTATAACAAAGGTCTAACACAAAGAGAAGAAGGAGAATCGACCCCCACGACAACAGTCGTCATTCTTCTTCTCTCATATATGGTGGACACTCCCTCACCGATTTTTTGACCATCGATGATGGTCGCTACTCCTTCTTCCCCTAGTGCATAACAAAGGTCTATCACAAGGAGAAGAAGGAAAATCGACCCCCACGACAACAGTCAGCACTCTTCTTCTCTCATATGTGGTGGAGACTCTCCCTCACTGATTTTTTGACTATCATGTATGGAGCCCCGACAGACTTAAAGTCAACTCGAAATGTCGTTTAATTCTCTTTCTAGCAAATCCTGGGCACTCGATATTTCCTACATATTCTAGAACAAGTCATGCTTAAATTCACAGAAAAATCCGGCATGACCTTTGCTAAAATAGGACATATCAAGCGCTTGAAATTTTCTAGAATGGGAATGAATCAACACTCCGGCAAAACATAGGCCACTCAGATTTTCCCACATTCGCACATGAGCATAAACTGGTGCTCATTGCATTTCAATGGTTCAATATTGACAAAAACATTTCAATATATTTCTACTCTAGTTCTACTCTATTCAACACCGAGGAGTAGAGAAGAGGAGGTGGACTTTTAGCTCACTGACTCGGGTGTAGAGGAACTAGAGGTAGCTTGGATGATGATCACTCCAAGGAGACAGGACCCTACAAAGCCTGCATATTCCACCGAGTGAAAAATTTAGATCATCAAATCTCATATAGCATTCTTTGATGACAAAGTGATAATGACATAAAAATAATTGTATGTGATGGTGGAGCTATGTGCTACCCGGGGGA
>NC_041385.1:573734367-573737864 GCF_002162155.2 Triticum dicoccoides | reverse complement strand
GGTGGGAGGAGGGCTGCCGGCAGAGGGCTTGGTCGGAGGAGGGGCGGCCGGAGGAGGAGGGAGGAGGGAGGAGGGGCGGCCGGAGGAGGAGGGAGGAGGGCGTGGTGGGAGAAGGAGGGAGAGAAGGGAGGAGGGCATACCGAGGAAGGACGAGGGAGGACGGCGGCGGCAATGTGGTGGCGACGACAATGCGGTGGCGGCGGAGGCTGAGTGAGAAGCGGGGAGTGAGGGGAGGAAGAAGATGGTTGGGCGCGAGAGAGGAAAATTTGGGGATAGGACACCCATAGAAGTAGCGCTTGTCCGGGAACACTACTAGGGAAAACCCTAGTTGTAGCGCTTGTTTTTAAGCTAGTAGTAGCGCTTGTGCGAGCGCTACCACTAAGGCGCTACAGCTAACTAGTAGTAGTAGCGCTGGATGGACGCGCTACTGCTATACCTAGTTAGAAGTAGCGCTTTTGAAAGAACATGCGGTGCCCCCATGTTTGGTTTTTGTAATTGATGACAATCTTTATGGACTAATGGTTTTATTGAGTTATATTTGAAGGTTTTGTCCATAGGCTTTTCTTGGAGTACATGTGTTGGTTTCAAGGAGAGTTTGTGTCGACCAAGGTGCTTCTCAAGGAATTACCTAAAAGATTGGTCTTGTAAGATGTTGATCAAGACTAAGTCAAAGTGTGAATCAAGTTGATCAACACACAAAGCGTAGAAGATGTACCGAGAGGGATCAAGTGATCCCATGGTATGGTAAGCATTGTCCATTACGCTTTGTGTACTAACCCATGGTCTTCTTGAGAGTTCTTTGTGGGGTTAGTATGCGGTGTGCAAGTTCAAGTGATGCATCACGAAGAGATCAAGTGCTTGAAGCTTGCCGTCCATTCTGGTGACAATGGACTTGTGAAAATGAGCCGAAGAGTGGCTCACCCATAGTGGACTATGGGGGAGCAATCATTTAGTCTTCATCGAGCCAACGCAATCAAGAAACGTGGTCCAACTTGAGGGAGTCAAGATCGTCATCATCTAGCTCAAGTGGACCATGTGCAAGGCAAAGGTTTGCCCTTGATAGGTTTTCTATTTTACCGGTCTCATGGTGGTAGTTGGGAGACCGGGTTATAGGATCAATTGCCGTACTATCAAGGGGGGCTCTCGATGAGTAGCTTGATCGTATTATTCGTAGAGAGCTCAAACCACTGCATCCTTGCATCATCTTTCTTGGTTCTTGTTCGGTTCTCTTTGTGAGATTTGGAGCTTATAGTCATCTTGATGACAAGCTCGAGTTCATCGAAAACGGAGTTCACATGTATCTTCTATGATGTTTTCAATGTTGGAGGTTCTGCCATTCTTCTCTGTTGGAGGTTTCTCTCCTTTTTGTTGGGCATACCTCCCCTGCCTCTTCCTTCTATAACCAGTTGCTGTTTTGATGCTACTCGTTGGCTTGTATCCAACAAGCTTGAGTTTGCTCAATTCGGAGCTCATTTGCAGAAGTTATGGCAGTTCTAGTTTTATTGTATCCCTCTGTTGTCTTCTCTGCAAAATGAAGGACTCCTAGTGTTGCTATTCTAGGGCTTGCGGTAGTACTGCTCTCCGGAGCGGTAGTACCGCATGCCCTCGCGGTAGTACCGCAGTCCCCTGCGGTAGTACTGCAGGTGCTCACGGTAGTACCGCTGTGTGGGAGCGGTAGTACCGTGGCCTCAGGCCAGGCGCAACTGCTCGAGCGGTAGTAGGGGCGGATGTAATTTTTTACATCCGCGCCCTACGCGGTAGTACCGCGCGACGGGCATGGTAGTACCGTGGTCTCTGGCTAGGCATAGCAGCATGAGCGGATGTACGGGCGGATGTAATTTTTTACATCCATGCCCTACACGGTAGTACCGCTCCAGGTGTGCGGTAGTACCGTGCCGGATTTTTGCGCAGGTCCTCCCTCAGCGGAAGTAGGTACGGAAGTAATTTTTTACTTCTGTGCTTTCTCTGCGCCTAGTGTTGCCTGCCTTACGATAGTATCGTAGGGGCGCGCGGTAGTACCTCTCCGGCGGTTCTACCGCTCGTTGCCCTGTGCAACTGGCCTTCATCTGGCCAGTGCCACACAAGCGGTAGTACCGCAACCAGCAGCGGTAGTACCGCAGACAACCGCGGTAGTACCTATAGTAAGCGCTACTGATATTACTAAGTAGCAGTAGCGCTTCTTCTGAAAAGCGTTGCTGCTAACTTTTCCTGTATTTTTAAAAATACAGCTTATTTTCATTGTGGTTTTATATACAGTACTTTCATCATATGATTTTATGACCATGATTAGTTATTATATATAACAGTGGGTGAAATGAACGTGGAGTAGATTCAAGTGGAGGCAACATGTGGTGCATGTCGAAAGTACTACTAATCCAAACTTGATCTAGTTTGGATTAGTAGTACTTTCGATGTGCACCACATGTTGCCTCCACTTGAATCTAATCCATGTTCATTTCACCTACTAATATATACTCCCTACATTCCTTGATATAAGGTGTATATATTTTTTAGAAAAAGTCCAAAATATAAGGTGTATTGCATTTAACCACTCGTTTGAATAATTTTTAGGGGATTTGATTACATTTCCTTATGTAGGGCAAGCTCCTCTATTTTCTCATGTCAATTAGTTCGGTTAAATCTCGCCCAAAACTTGTGAAATTTTCCCTCCACGTGCGTTCTTTATTTTCCGTGCCAAAAACTATACACCCTATATTTAGGAATGGAGGGAGTATATAATAACTCATCATGCTCATATAACAACTTAGCATCATGCATCATCGATCATAATAATAAATAACTCATCATTGGTATCATAATAACAAGTCATACTCATCAACATCGATCATGCAACTTCTACTCAATACCACATCATCATCATAGTCATCTAACCAATCCTACTTAGTTGTTCTTAGCACATGATCATGAGTATTAGGGTTCATACTACATTATTCGATCATAACTAGGGTTCATACTACATTATTATAAGATTAAACACCTAAAACACCTAAATTAAATTAACAACATGGGGTAGCTGGTCTCACCTCGTTCGAGGTCGGAGGGGGTCGGTGACGAGGACGACAGCGGGGATGATGCAAGGGCTCCTTGATTTCTGCAAAAACAAAATATAAACAAAAACATTATTATCGTCATCTTAGGACTTAGTGAAACTCCATAATCTACATTTAATTATTCTATTCAAATTTACTTATAATTTCCTATTCTATTCAATTTTTCTAAAAAATTCCTATTATATTCAAAAGACCTACTTTTACTTATTTTTTTCAATTTCATATTTTATTCTATTCAAATTTACTAAAAACAAAAACCTACATTTAACAAAAACTAAAACCTATTTACAAAAAGGGGGAGGAGTGTGGGATCGAAGGAGGCCAGGAGGAGGGAAAGGAGAGGAGGAGAGAGCATGAGGGGGAAGAGTAGAGAGGAGGGAGGAGGAGGAAGGAGGAGGAGAGAGCAGGAGAGGGAGGAGGGAGGAG
>NC_041385.1:573719383-573733809 GCF_002162155.2 Triticum dicoccoides | reverse complement strand
CGGAGAGGAAGGAGGAGGAGGGGGCTGCCGGCGGAGAGGTAGGAGGAAGAGGGGGCCACCGGCACCATAGAGGGAGGAGGAGGGAAGGATCGACCTTGGGGTGGTGGAGGAGGACGACGACAGCCGCGGTGACGGCGGCAAGGGCGACGGAGGTGACAGAGAGGTAACAGATGAGAGTGTGAGGGGGAGAGTGAGAGGATGCGTGTGGGCCGGTTAATTTGGATAAGGGCCCTTAGTGGTAGCGCTTGTCTCTAAAAAGCGCTACTACTAACATCTGTAGCAGTAGCGATTTCTGAAGAAAAGCGCTACTGCTACAGATGTTAGAAGTAGCGCTTTCTGAAGAAAGGCGCTACTGATAAGGTTAAGAATGTAAAAAAAAATCAAAAATACATTGATCATCAATGATCTTTTTGTGTAGAATCTAAATTGTCAATAGGAATCTTCCCCGGTTTAAGAACTGGCGAAGACTCCTATTGCATCCACAGATCCTAAACATAGAGTTCAATGAAGACCAAGTGGTTGTGATGGTTTGAGAAGCACCATATTTAAGGTGGTAAAAATTCTGTTCGCGGATCGAGGTGGGAGTAAACTTTGGTCTAGGAGGGGGGACTGAATTTATCAGTAGCGCTGGTCGGGGAAAAAGCGCTATTGCTAAGATGCATAGTAGTAGCGCTTGCAAAAAGTGAGGGCTACCACTATCCCTAGCATACCTGGAGCGGTCTGTCAATTGTAGTAGTAGCGCGTTTTATAGGCTCAGCGCTGCTGCTATGATCATAGTAGCAGCACCCTTGCTGCCCAAGCGCTCCTGCTATATAGCAGCAACGCTTTCCTTGAACAAGCGCTACTGGTGAGCTCCTGTGTATAAGCATTTCCCTAGTAGTGGAAGAGTGCTACTACTAAGATCAATAGCAGTAGCGCCTGTTGGAGACAAGCACTACTAATATACCTGGCCTGTCGGCAACGGTGTGATAGTTATAGTAGTAGTGCTTTTTGTCTGGGCCACGCTACTGCTACTTATATAGTAGTAGCGAGCTCGTGTGCACTGTGCTACTGGTAGATAACAATAGCACATGTTTTTTACCAACGCTACTGGTAAGCTTTTGTGTATAAGCTTTTCCCTAGTAGTGCTCCTACCATGTAGCAAAAATCCGCGAGAGAGTGTTTGAGCATTGAGTCGCCTTGCATGGTATAGAATGTGGGAACACGACACTCATGCATGTTCTTTTCGAAATTCAATGTATAAAAGATATGAAACAGAAGCAATAACTATATAAGAATAAAGCAAGTGATAAGATTTTTTCTCATACCCATGCATGTTGCAAGAAACTGCAATAAGATCTCCAGGCGTTTAGGTAACTTCACATAATATGTGGATCCGTTGATCATCACTGCACCCTTCAAGCAGCTTCTACACTAAATAGTTGCCAAATGGATCGACCATAAGTTCACCAATATGATCAATTATTTCGGCAAAGACTCTTTCGACATCCTCTTGGCTGCCTTGTGCAAATACTTTTTGCAGAAAGTGGCAACCATTCTGATCCTTAGCCAACATATAAATTTGCCTAGCAACTTCGTCAACTGAATTATAATTCAGCTCACGTGGTTTCATGACCAAGGGCAGAAGCTGGGAGTTTGGTCTGTCGGGGTGCAAGGAATAATTACTATGAATATCAAGATGTTTATGTGCACTACTAGTTCTTCCATCCCTACCAATGCAACCATCTACAGGAGTACTCTTGGTAGTTCTTACTGAATTTACCCCATCAGCCCTTGTCCGCAGCTTTTCTGGATAACTTATAGTGCTGATATTATCTGAAATCTGATGGCATGAGAAACCATTAGACAAAGAGTAAAACTTGTCAACTTGCTGACAGATGTTACTACGTGGACTGTCAACGTGGACTATCAACAGACAATGTGCAATGAAAATTGTTCAGCTGGGTATTTCTCTTCTGAAAGGCAGCACCATTAGAGTAAGGATCCTTAGTTCACATTCCCTATCGATGAATATTAGGTGTTTCAATATGTGATGTGCCATTTGCAAAAGTGCAAGCTGCAGCCTGTTGATGTCTCCTGTCGATGCATGTGCAAGAATTAGGGAGCACACATTATTTTAGGGACCAACGGATGACATTATTTCTGAGTGATGTCAAAAAAGATATGAAATAGAAGCAATAACTATATAAGAATAAAGCAAGTGATCAGATTTTTGCTCATACCCATGCATGTTGCAAGAAACTGCAATAAGATCTCCACGCGTCTTGGTAACTTCACATAATATGCACATCCCTTGATCATCACTGCACTCTTCAAGCAGCTTCTGCACTAAATAGTTGCCAAATGGATCGACCATATGTTCACCAATATGATCAATTATTTCAGCAAAGACTCTTTCGACATCCTCTTGGCTGCCTTGTGCAAATACTTTTTGCAGAAAGCGGCAACCATTCTGATCCTTAGCCAACATATAGATTGGCCCAGCAACTTCGTCAACTGAATTATAATTCAGCTCACATGGTTTCATGACCAATGGCGGAAGCTGGGAGTTTTGTCTATCAGGATGCAAGGAATAATCACTATGAATATCAAGATGGTTATGTGCACTACTAGTTCTTCCAATCCCTACCAATGCAACCATCTACAGGAGTACCAATCTTCAGTCAACAAGTTTTGAGGAGTGCATAAAAATCTTAGGACTCACCCATTGTATGAAGATACATTTATTAAGTAACACCAGATACTCCAACTTTGAGTTCCCAGAGTACACAAATACATCAAAACGTCACACTTGACATAGTGGAAGGCAACAAATTGTTTGAGTTTCATATAGATATCCCTCACAAAGAGGAAGACCTAGTAGATAAAATTGGGAATAATAATACCAATCGGATAAATTGTTCCTGGAGTAATTATGACACACACTAATGTGATAACATATAATTTTTTTATTGTGTCATGTTTCTGATGTAGAGGTGGGTTCTGATGGTATCGTGCTACTAAGATGATGAGCCGTTGTCATCATCCAATTTCACTCAATCCAGACCGGTATTAGGATACACTGATATGTGGTAACCCGAACTGGCATGTGTGTAAAATCTCATGACTCCACATATTGAATGTTTTATACGAGCCTTATACATGTTATCCACACGTCGACCAAATTATCGTGTACACTGATATTCCCTTTCATATGTGTTAACTTTAACCTGCCCAACATGTAATAATTTCCTTTGTAGTTTATACATTTTGTGTGTCCGTACAATCGTCGGAGACACGAATGGTATGCTTGGGTCCAGCTTTGGGCTTCTTCACGGGAGCGACAACTTGCTTGCCGTTCTTATTGAAGTTCCCTTTCTTTCCTTTGCCCTTTTTCTTGAAACTGGTGGTCTTGTTAACCATCAACACTTGATGCTCCTTCTTGATTTCTACCTCCACGGCCTTAAGCATTGTGAAGAGCTCGGGAATCATTTTCGTCATCCCTTGCATATTGTAGGTCATCACGAAGCCTTTGTATCTTGGTGGCAGCGACTGAAGAACTCTGTCAATAACACTCCCAACTGAAAGATAAATTCCCAGTTGAGTCAATTGGTTATGATACCCAGACATTTTGAGTATGTGTTCACTGACAGAACTATTCTCCTCCATCTTGCAGCTATAGAACTTATTGGAGACTTCATATCTGTCAACTCGGGCATTAGCTTGAATTATTAACTTTAGCTCTTGGAACATCTCATATGCTCCATGACGTTCAAAACGTCTTTGAAGTCCCGGTTCTAAGCCGTAAAGCATGGCACACTGAACTATTGAGTAGTCATCAGATTGAGTCTGCCAGACGTTAAAAAAATCTGCAGTAGCTCCTGCAGTAGGCCTATCACCTAGCGGTGCATCAAGGGCATAATTCTTTTGTGTGGCAATGAGGATAATCCTCAAGTTACGTACCCAATCCGTGTAGTTGCTACCATCTTTCAACTTAGCTTTCCCTAGGAACGGATTAAAATTCAGGGGAACAGTAGCACGGGCCATTGATCTACATTATAGATATGCAAACACTATTAATACTAAGTTCATGATAAATTAAGTTCAATTAATCAAATTACTAGTGAACTCCTACTTGAATTAACATCCCTCAAGTTATCTGATAACCCACAAGTATAGGGGATCGTTTGTAGCCTTCTTCGATAAATAAGAGTTTCGAACCCAACAAGGAGCTAAAGGCAGAACAAATATCCCCTCAAGTTCTATCGACCATCGATACAACTCTTTGCACGCTTAACGTTCGCTTTACCTAGAACAAGAACAAGTATGAAACTAGAAGTACTTTGTAGGTGTAGTAGGAAAGGTTTGCAAGATAATAAAGAGCGGGAAAATAAAAGTTAGGTGCTGTTTAAATAAAAGTGCAAAAAGTAAATAAAGCGAGTGTGGAAAAGTGGTGGTAGGATTTGCGGAATTATCCCTAGGCAATTGATACGTCTCCAACGTATCTATAATTTTTGATTGCTCCATGCTACTTTATCTACTGTTTTGGACTATATTGGGGTTTATTTTCCACTTTTATATTATTTTTGGGACTAACCTATTAATCGGAGGCCCAGCCCAGAATTGCTGTTTTTTTGCCTATTTCAGTATTTTGAAGAAACAGAATATCAAACGGAGTCCAAACGGAATGAAACCTTCGGGAACGTGATCCAGGAGACTTGGACCCTACTCCAAGAAGTGCCAGAGGCGGTCACGAGGGTGGAGACACGCCCCCCTGGGCGCGCCCCCTACCTCGTGGGCCCCCTGTTGCTCCACCGACATACTCCTTCCTCCTATATATACCTACGTACCCCCGTCAGATCAAATACGGAGCCAAAAACCTAATTCCACCGCCACAACTTTCTGTATCCACGAGATCCCATCTTGGGGCCTATTCCGGAGCTCCGCCGGAGAGGGCATCTACCACAGAGGGCTTCTACATCAACACCATAGCCTCTCCGATGAAGTGTGAGTAGTTTATTTTATACCTTCGGGTCCATAGCTAGTAGCTAGATGGCTTCTTCTCTCTTTTTGGATCTCAATACAATGTTCTCCCCCTCTCTTGTGGAGATCTATTCGATGTAATCTTCTTTTTGCGGTGTGTCTGTTGAGACTGATGAATTGTGGGTTTATGATCCAGCTTATCTATGAATAATATTTGATTCTTCTCTGAATTCTTTTATGTATGATTGAGTTATCTTTGCAAGTCTCTTCGAATTATCCGTTTGGTTTGGCCAACTAGATTGGTAGTTCTTGCAATGGGAGAAGTGTTTAGCTTTAGGTTCAATCTTGCGGTGTCCTTACCCAGTGACAGAAAGGGTTGCAAGGCACATATTGTATTGTTGCCATCAAGGATAACAAGATGGGGTTTTTATAATATTGCATGAATTTGTCCCTCTACATCATGTCATCTTGCTTAAGGTGTTACTCTATTTTTAACTTAATACTCTAGATGCATGCTGGATAGCGGTTGATGAGTGGAGTAATAGTAGTAGATGCAGAATTGTTTCGATCTACTTGTCTTGGATGTGATGCCTATATACATGATCATACCTAGATAATCTCATAATTATTCGCTTTTCTATGAATTTCTCAACAGTAATTTGTTCACCCACCATAGAATACTTATGCTCTTGAGAGAAGCCACTAGTGAAACCTATGGCCCCTGGGTCTATTCTCATCATATCAATCTCCATTACTTTATTCCTTGCTTTGTTTTTACTTTGCCTTTTACTTTTTACTTTGCATCTCTATATCAAAAATACCAAAAATATTATTTATCATCTCTATCAGATCTCACCCTCGTAAGTGACCGTGAAGGGATTGACAACCCCTAACCGCGTTGGTTGCGAGTAGCTATCGTTTTGTGTAGGTATGAGGGACTCGTGCGTGATCTCCTACTGGATTGATACCTTGGTTCTCAAAAACTAAGGGAAATACTTATGCTACTTTATTGCATCATCCTCTCCTCCTCGGGGAAATCCAACGCAGTGCTCAAGAGGTAGCAAGAAGAATTTATGGCGCCGTTGCCGGGGAGTTTGCGCAAAAGTCAACCATACCAAGTACCCATCACAATCCCTATCTCTCGCACATTATTTGCCTCTCGTTTTCCTCTCCCCCACTTCACCCTTGCCGTTTTATTCGCCCTCTCTTTCCCAATCTCCTCATCTCTTTCTCTTTCGCCTTTTTCTCGTTTGCCTTTGCTTGTGTGTTGGATTACTTGTTTCCATGGCGCAAGATAATACCAAATTGTGTGATTTCTCGAATACCAATAATAATGATTTCCTTAGTACTCCGATTGCTCCTCTTAATAATGATGAGTCTTGTGAAATCAATACCACTTTGCTGAATCTTGTTATGAAAGATCAATTCGCCGGCCTTCCTAGTGAAGATGCCGCTACTCATCTAAACAATTTTGTTGATTTGTGTGATATGCAAAAGAAGAAACATACAGATAACAATATTGTCAAATTAAATTTATTTCGGTTTTCATTTAGAGATCGTGCTAAAATTTGGTTTTTGTCTTTGCCTAAAAATAGTATTGATTCTTGGAACAAGTGCAAAGATGCTTTTATCTCTAAGTATTTTCCTCCCGCTAAGATCATCACTCTTAGGAATGATATTATGAATTTTAAACAACTTGATCATGAGCATGTTGCCCAATCGTGGGAAAGAATGAAATTGATGCTTCGCAATTGCCCTACTCATGGTTTGAATTTATGGATGATCATACAAAATTTTTATGCCGGATTAAATTTTGCTTCTAGAAATCTTTTAGATTCGGCCACGGGAGGTATGTTTATGGAAATTACGTTAGGAGATGCTACAAAATTGCTTGACAATATTATGGCTAATTATTCTCAGTGGCATACCGAAAGATCTTCTAGTAAAAAGGTGCATGCTATAGAAGAAATCAATGTTTTGAGTGAAAAGATGGATGAACTTATGAAGATGTTTGCTACTAAAAATACTTCTCTTGATCCCAATGATATGCCTTTATCTACTTTGATTGAGAATAATAATGAATCTATGGATGTGAATTTTGTTGGTAGGAATAGTTTTGGAAATAATGCGTATAGAGGGAATTTTAATCCTAGGCCTTATCCTAGCAATCCTTCTAATAATTATGGAAATTCCTACAACAACTCTTATGGAAATTTTAATAATATGCCCTCTGAATTTGAGAGTAGCGTTAAAGAGTTTATGAATTCACAAAAGAATTTTAATGCTTTGCTCAAAGAGAAATTGCTTAAAGTTGATGATTTGGCTAGGAACATTGATAGAATTTCTCTTGAAATTGATTCTTTAAAGCTTAGATCTATTACTCCTAAGCATGATATTAATGAGTCTCTCAAAGTTATGAGAATTTCCATTGATGAGTGCAAGGAAAGAACCGCTAGGATGCGTACGTCCAAAGATGCCTTTATTAAAGCGTGTTTTTCCGATTCCTATGAAAATCAAGATGAAGATCTAAAAGTTATTGATGTGTCCCATATTAAATCTTTGTTTTGCAATATGAATCTTGATGAAACTGAATATGATCTTCCTTTACCTAGAAGGCGTTCTAAGAATTCGGAGTTTCTAGATCTTGACGATGAAATTGATGAAAGTGGGATTGAAAGAAATAAAAATCTTGATGTTGCTAAACCCACTATTTTGGATCTCAAGGAATTTAATTATGAAAATTGCTCTTTGATTGGTTGTATTTCCTTGTTGCAATCCATACTAGATTCTCCTCATGCTTATAGTCAAAATAAGGCCTTTACCAAACACATTGTTGATGCTTTGATGCAATCTTATGAAGAAAAACTTGAGTTGAAAGTTTATATCCTTAGAAAACTCTATGATTAGTGGGAACCTACTATAAAAATTAAAATTAAAGATTATGAGTTTCATGCCTTGTGTGATTTGGGTGCTAGTGTCTCCACCATTCCCAAAACTTTGTGTGATTTGCTAGATTTCTGTGACTTTGAAGATTGCTCTCTAAACTTGCATCTTGCGGATTCCACTATTAAAAAGCCTATGGGAAGAATTAATGATGTTCTTATTGTTGCAAATAGGAATTATGTGCCCGTAGATTTTATCGTTCTTGATATAGATTGCAATCCTTCATGTCCTATTATTCTTGGTAGACCTTTCCTTAGAACGATTGGTGCGATTATTGATATGAAGGAAGGGAATATTAGATTCCAATTTACCTTGAGAAAGGGTATGGAACACTTCCCTAGAAATAAAATAAAATTATCATATGAATCTATCATGAGAGACACTTATGGATTGCCTACCAAATATGGCAAAACTTAGATCTATCATTGCTTTTATGCCTAGCTAAGGGCGTTAAACGATAGCGCTTGTTGGGAGGCAACCCAATTTTATTTTGTGTTTTTTGTTTTTGCTTCTGTTTAGGAATAAATAATCCATATACTTTCTGTTTAGATGTGGTTTTATGTTTTAATTAGTGTTTGTGCCAAGTAGAACCTATAGGATAAGCTATGATGATAGTTGATTTGATTCTGCTGAAAAACAGAAACTTTGCGCTCACGAGAAACAATTCAATAAATCACATAAACGTGATTTTGCATTGATTCCTTTTTCTTATGATCAATAAACAAATTTTACAGTACGTCCTATTTCGGTAGAAGTTTTAGAGTTCCATAAGTTTGCGTTAGTTACAGATTGCTACAGTCTGTTCTGTTTTTGACAGATTCTGTTTTTCGTGTGTTGTGTGCTTATTTCAATGCATCTATGGCTAATAAATTAGTTTATAAACCATAAGGAAGTTGGAATACAGTAGGTTTAACACAAATATAAATAAAGAATCAGTTCATTACAGTACCTTAAAGTAGTCTTTTGTTTTCTTTCACTAACGGAGCTCACGAGATTTCTATTGAGTTTTGTGTTGTGAAGTTTTCAAGTTTTGGGTGAATTATTTTGATGGATTATGGAACAAAGAGTGGCAAGAGCCTAAGCTTGGGGATGCCCATGGAACCCCCAAGATAATCCAAGGACACCAAAAAGTCAAAGCTTGGGGATGCCCAGGAAGGCATCCCCTCTTTCGTCTACTTCCATCGGTAATTTACTTGGAGCTATATTTTTATTCACCACATGTCATGTGTTTTGCTTGGAGCGTCTTGTATTATTTGCGTCTTTGCTTGTTAGTTTACCACAATCATCCTTGCTGTAAACACCTTTTGAGAGAGCCATACATGATTTTGGATTTGCTAGAATACTCTATGTGCTTCACTTATATCTTTTGAGCTTGATAGTTTTGCTCATAGTGCTTCACTTAAACCTTTTTGAGCGTAATGATTTTTGCTCTAGTGCTTCACTTAGATCTTTTAGAGCACGGTGGTGGATTTGTTTTAAAGAAACTGTTGATCTCTCATGCCTCACTTAGATTATTTTGAGAGTTGTTAATAGCATGGTAATTTGCTTAATGTGAATATACTTGGTATTCAAGATTTGTGAAACTTTCTTTTGAGTGCGTTGAATACTAAGATGAGTTTGATGCTTGATAATTGTTTTGAGATATGGAGGTGATAATATCAAAGCAATGATAGTTGGGGTGATTATGAATTTAAAGAATGCTTGTGTTGAAGTTTGTGATTCCCGTAGCATGCACGTATGGTGAACCGCTTTGTGATGAAGTCAGAGCACAATTTTATTTATTGATTGTCTTCCTTATGAGTGGCAGTCGGGGACGAGCGATGGTCTTTTCCTACCAATCTATCCCTCTAGGAGTATGCGTTTAGTGCTTTGGTTTTTGATGACTTCTAATTTTTTGCAATAAGTGCATGAGTTATTTTGATTAATGTTGAGTCCATGGATTATACGCACTCTCACCCTTCCACCATTGCTAGCCTCTCTAATACCGTGCACTTTTCGCCGGTATCATACACCTACCATATACCTTCCTCAAAACAGCCACCATACCTACCTATCATGGCATTTCCATAGCCATTCTGAGATATATTGCCATGCAACTTTCCACCGTTCCGTTCATATGACACACATTACTTTTGTCATATTGCTTTTTGCATGAACATGTAGTTGACATTGTATTTGTGGCAAGGCCACCTTCATAATTTTCATACATGTCACTCATGATTCATTGCATATCCCGGTGTACCGCCGGAGGCATTTCATATAGAGTCATATTTTGTTCTAAGTATCGAGTTGTAATTGTTGAGTTGTAAGAAAAATAAAAGTGTGATGATCATCATTATTAGAGCATTGTCCCAGTGAGGAAAGGATGATGGAGACTATGATTCCCCCATAAGTCGGGATGAGACTCCAGACTTCATGAAAAATAAAAGAGGCCAAAGAAGCCCAAATAAAAAAAGAGGCCAAAGAAGCCCACCAAAATAAAAAAAATATGAGAGAAAAAGAGAGAAGGGACAATGCTACTATCCTTTTTCCACACTTGTGCTTCAAAGTAGCACCATGATCTTCATGATAGAGAGTCTCATATATTGTCACTTTCATATACTAGTGGGAATTTTTCATTATAGAACTTGGCTTGTATATTCCAATGATGGGCTTCCTCAAAAGTGCCCTAGGTCTTCGTGAGCAAGCAAGTTGGATGCACACCCACTTAGTTTCTTTTGTTGAGCTTTCATATACTTATAGCTCTAGTGCATCCGTTGCATGGCAATCCCTACTCACTCACATTGATATCTATTGATGGGCATCTCCATAGCCCATTGATACGCCTAGTTGATGTGAGACTATCTTCTCCTTTTTGTCTTCTCCACAACCACCATTCTATTCCACCTATAGTGCTATGTCCATGGCTCACGCTCATGTATTGCGTGAAAGTTGAAAAAGTTTGAGATTACTAAAGTATGAAACAATTGCTTGGCTCATCATCGGGGTTGTGCATGATTAAATACTTTGTGTGATGAAGATAGAGCATAGCCAGACTATATGATTTTGTAGGGATAACTTTCTTTAACCATGCTATTTTGAGAAGACATGATTGCTTTAATTTGTATGCTTGAAATATTATTACCTTTATGTTAATATGAACTTTTGTCTTGAATCTTTTGGATCTGAATATTCATGCCACAATTAAGAAGATTCACATTGAAATTATGCCAAAGTATCACTCCGCATCAAAAAATCTTTTTTATCTGAATATTCAAGCTTGGGGATGCTTGATACGTCTCCAATGTATCTATAATTTTTGATTTCTCCATGCTACTTTATCTACTATTTTGGACTATATTGGGCTTTATTTTCCACTTTTATATTATTTTTGGGACTAACCTATTAACCGGAGGCCCAGCCCAGAATTGCTGTTTTTTTGCCTATTTCAGTATTTCAAAGAAACAGAATATCAAATGGAGTCCAAACGGAATGAAACCTTCGGGAACGTGATTTTCTCACCGAACGTGATCCAGGAGACTTGGACCCTACTCCAAGAAGTGCCAGAGGCGGTCACGAGGGTGGAGGGCGCATGGCAATATATCTCGGAATGACCATGGAAAAGCCATAATAGGTAGGTATGGTGGCTGTTTTGAGGAAGATATAATAAGGCTTATGTGTGATAGAGTGTATCATATCACGGGGTTTGTATGCACCTGCGAAGTTTGCACCAACTCTCGAGGTGAGAAAGGGCAATGCACGGTACCGTAGAGGCTAGCAAATTGCGGAAAGGTAAGAGTGCGTATAATCCATGGACTCACATTAGTCATAAAGAACTCATATACTTATTGCAAAAAATTATTAGCCCTCGAAGCAAAGTACTACTACGCATGCCCCTAGGGGGATAGATTGGTAGGAAAAGAGCATCGCTCGTCCCTGACCACCACTCATAAGGAAGACAATCAAGGATAAATTGCTCTCCAACTTTCATAGCATAACGAGAGATAATATATGCATGCTTCAGGAATTACGAACCTTAACGCCAATTGTCGGTGGAAAACGACATCTATGGGATCACTGGAATCCCTATTATGGTCGGCCGGCGTGAGGTTGTGGAAAGAGCAGGTCTAGGAGCCAGCACAAAGATCATTTACCCAGGTTCGGGCCGCGAGGATGCGTAATACCCTAGTCCTGCTTTGGTGTATTGAGTGTTCTTGAGTCTTGAACTAGCTATGGCGTGTGCTTAGTCCAAAAGATCCAAATCCCCCCTCGGTATGCCTCGGGCCTCCTTTTATAGGGTAAAGTGGTCGCTACAGTGGCACACAGGAGGTGGAAAGGTGTACAGTGGCTGAGTCTATCCTCTGGCACCGTTGGACAAACACATTTAATGCGTTGCCGACGTGCCCTTCTTGCTTTATCGGGGACAACAAGGAAGCTCGTCCCAGCTGTCGCCGCCTCACCTGCCTCTGATGCGTATCAGAGCTGATGAGGCATTGCAGTGCCATGTTGGCTGGCTACTGGGCTGGTGCGGTGGAAGAGTCTTCTCGAAGATCTGCATGCCACCACACAGGTGCTTGCTGAGTCGGTCTAGAGGCTGCACGTCACCACACAGGTGCACGCCTAGCTGGCTGAGCTGGCAGCTGCATGGGAACGGCAGTGGAGACTTGGCAGATGTGGGCCTGGCCGCGGCCCCACTGACATCCTCGGCAAGGGTCTTGCCGGGGTCCTGGCAAGGGTCTTGCTGTGACATCATGGTCGTCCCCGGCAAGGATCTTGCCGGAGGTCTCGTGGATTTCCTCGGCAAGGGTCTTGCCGAGGATCATCATCTTCTGGTCCTCATTTGAACTTGTGTGCTTATAATCTTCACAAAGATTTGCATGCCATCATGGAGGTGCCTCCCGAGCCTTGATCCCAGTGTGGTTGATGGTGTTGAACCCTTGGGCTCAAGGGTGGCGTGCTCTGCTGGCGTTGGGCAAGTTGCCCCGGCAAGGCTCTTGCCAGGGCTGCGGAGGCCACGCCCGGCAAGGGTCTTGCCGGGGGAGTCCACCTCGCCCTCTTGCTCTTTGCATCTCTGTCTTGTGGTTTTGCTCGTCTTGTGCCTTTGGCTTCCCTCCTCTACCCTACTTAGTGTGGCCACGGGCGCGACTCTGACTGCCCGTGCACAAGTAAAGGGGTAAAAAGGAGAGCCCTTACTTTTGTACACCAACACCAATATTCTTATTAAACACAACAATTTACTAGTACTTCCCACATATTCCATCTCTATATCGCAACTATTGCAAGGAATCAAACATATCATATTCAGTGATCCATAAGTTTATGTAGGATATTTATGACTAACCATGCAAATGACCAATTCCATTTGTCTCTCTAAATAGATATAAGTGAAGCATTAGAGTATAACTCTTTCTACAAAAGAACATGCTCTAACAAATATAAGTGAAGCAAAAGAGCATTCTACGAACATCGATTTTCTATGTGAAGAGAAACAGGAATCCACACTTCAAATGATATAAGTGAAGCACATGAAGCATTCTATAAAGCCATACTTAAAAGATATAAGTGAAGTGCAATGAGCATTTTACAAATAAACCATGGACTATCTCATACCAGCATGGTGCATAAAAGAAAAATGAAAACTAAATGCAAAAGATGCTCCAAGATTTGCACATATCACATGAACGAAACGAATCCGAAAACATACCGATACTTGTCGAAGAAAGATGGGATGCCTTCCGGGGCATCCCCGAGCTTAGACGCTTGAGTCTCCTTGAATATTTACTTGGGGAGCCTTGGGCATCCCCAAGCTTGTGGTCTTGCCTCTCCTCCTTCTCCTCATATCGAGACCTCCTCGATCTTCGAACACTTCATCCACACAAAACTTAAACAAACTTTTAGTGGCGGGTTAGTGAAAATGGCAATGAAATCCCATCATGTACTGCTGCAACATTATTGTATAATTATAAATAAACATTACCCACTGTATGCTATCACAATTCTATGGCCCCAAGTCAAGGAGGCTTCACTACAAAAAAAGACACATCCGTGACATTTTGGGCCGAGCGAAATTTTTTTCTGTCATACTTATGACACTTCTATGACGATAATTGTGACAAAACCCAGTATCATCATAGATGTGGTGGGCTCCTACTTCTATGACAAAAAATCATGACATAAAATGGGCTTTTCGTCCTGGGCGGGCTGGAGACGCAGCTGCATGACATTCTTTGGGCCATCCATGACGGAAAAAAATATGGTAGAAGCGAGGGCGAGGAAAATTTCAGGGAGTTCCCGGTTATGGTGGGTGGTCGGGGGCTGAGCGATGCGCGTTTCTCTCATACACGTACACGCGTGTGTGCGAGGTGTTGGCTCTAACTGAACCCGAATGAGGCGTTGGTCTCTAACTGAACCCGGGCGATTGCACTGCAGGCTACGCGTTACTGAACCCGAGCGATTGATTGATGGCTATTAACTGAACGCGATCGAGCGATTCCTTCGCTATTGCTGCTAACTGAAGCCGATAGATGCTGCCTCTCTAGATG
>NC_041385.1:573675989-573719013 GCF_002162155.2 Triticum dicoccoides | reverse complement strand
GCGTTGCCTGTGGATGAACAGGACCCCGATTGATCGAGCCGGTTGGGGCTGGATGAACAGGACCCCGTGTAGGGCTGGATGAACAGGACGACCCCGTGGAGGGCTAGATGAATAGTAGATGGTGGAGGGGTGCTCGTGGAGGGGTGGTTGAACAGTAGCCGGTGGAGTAGCGCACGGTGGAGGCTGGATGAACAGGAGACTGTGGAGGTGGTAGCCCGCGGAGGCTGGAGGAGGCCGACGGTGGAGATGAACAGTATCCCGTGGAGTCCCGTTTTGTGGTATGCCACACCCCTCCCGATGAACAGGACCCCCGTTTCAATCGTAGCGCTCCAACACAAGTCCGTTTCCTCCGTTTTGCGGTACGCCACACCCGTCCCGATCAACAGGACCCCCGTTTCGACCGTAGGAGGTCCGTTTCCTCCGTTTTGCGGTACGCCACACCCCTCCCAATGAACAGGATCCCATTTCGAACGTGTCCGGTCGAACACAAGGCTGTTTCCTCCGTTCTGCGGTATGCTAGGCCTCGTTTCCATCACCTATTCCGTACAAGCCGGTTGGCACCCACGCGTTCCATTGCCTCCCGATGAACACGCCGCATTCTGTTGCCGCCCCATGAACACGACGCATTCTGTTGCCTCCCCATGAACACGATGACGACGATGTTTCTCCGTTCCGACCCAGCCATGGACACGAGCCCTGGCTGTACGTATGCGTGAGTAGACGTTCGAGACCCCGCCCGTATGTACACATACGTGGCCATATTTTCTTTATTGCACACTGTCCGATGTACGTATGTGTACATGCTACGTGCGCGCCTCTACATCGACCAGTATATATGTACGTACACGCTCGCGACCAGAATGACAATGCTACGTACGCTTCGACTAGGTGGGCCCCGACTGTCAGGCACTTCCTTGCGTGCGAAGATGTAGCTGGTGGTCCCAACAGTCAGGGGGCGAATCGTTTTTTTTCAGACGCACTTCCATGCGTGCAAAGATGTAGCTGGTGGGTCCCAGCAGTCAGGGGGAAACATTTTTTTCGCGAAATACGGTGGCCCGTCTGGTGGGTCCCTGCTGTCAGGTGGAGGAATCATTATTTTCCGCGTAATAAGGAGGCACTTCCTTGTTGCGGCCGTGGACCCAGCTGTCAGCCTCTCCACGTACAGTCCACGTCCGATGGAAGTCGTTCCTTGACCACGTTGACCACGCCGTGCCAAGAGCACCAGGGCGGTGGACGACGGTGAGGCTAAGAAGGGGACGACACAGAGCCGGGGAAGACGCGGCAGTGGATGCCCACACGTAGAGGAGTATGGGGGTTCACTGGTTCGGCTGCGGTGTGAGGCTACCGTCGCCGCAGAATAACAGGGGGTGTGGGTGAGTGGAGGGATGGCCTGGCCAGCGGTGGGAGTAGTAGGGGGTAGTGAGGCCTCCGCGGCATCACAGCCGGCCACGGGCGGCAGGAGAATGCGGCACGACCGGCGCTGCTTTGGGAACCTGGAGCAAGAAGACTAGAGGTTGAAGAAGCACTAAGGCCGTTGGATAGACATCGTACGGTCACTGGAGCTAGAATCGTTCATATATTGACTAAAGTTTACAAAGGCCTCCGTCCCAGTCAACTTAGTAGGCCCACAAGTCAGCCTCCCACCAAGGTGGGTCCCAGCTAGCAGGGGGTATTAATTTTTTTGTGCGTAATAAGGAGGCACTTCCGGTGGGTCCGAGCTGACAGCGGGGGGAACGTTTTTTTCGTGAAACACGGTGGCCCGTCCGGTGGGTCCCAGCAGTCAGGGGGAAATGTTTTTTCGTGAAATACTGGTGGCCGGTCCGGTGGGTCCCTGCTGTCAGGTGGAGGAATAATTATTTTCCGTGTAATAAGGAGGCACTTCCTTGCGGCTGCCATGGACCCAGCTGTCAGCCTCTCCATGTATAGTACTCTTCATATGGAAATCGGTCGTTGACCACATTGACCACACCGCACCAAGAGCACCACGGTGGTGGACGACTACGAGGCCTAGGAAGGGGACAACACGGAGCCAGGGAAGACGCAGCAGCGGAAGCCCGCGCAGAGAGGAGTATGAGGGTTCACCGGTTCGGCTGCGGTGTGAGGCTGTCGTCGCCGCAGAATAACAGGGGGTGTGGGTGAGTAGAGGGATGCCCTGGCCTGTGGTGGGAGTAGTAGGGGGCGCTAAGGCCTACGCAGCAGCACACCCGACCACAGGAGGTGGGAGCAGGCGGTCCCGCCGGCGCTGCTTTGGCGGCTAGAGCAAGAAGATCAGAGATTGAAGAAACACGACGGCCGTTGGATTGACATCCAATGGTTACGTCTGCTAGAATCGTTTGTTGACGTATATAATAACTAAAAAAATCTTGCATACGCGTGAACTAAATAGGCCCACAAGTCAGACCACTCCCTCTTTTTTAATAATTTATATATAGCTCATGGCAACTTCTTATGCAATTTATTGCAGTCGTTTTTTTGGTTGGCCAGGGCCAATTTCGCATATTTCTGTGGGTTCCAAACTATTTTTAATACCGAAATGTCGAGCCAGTTTTAAAGTACTTTGAAGATATATTTAAATTAGATTAATGCCCAGTGAAATAGGAATCTGAAAATGTGAAAAAATTCAGAAATTATAAAGTAATTGCCAATTTGTCATCTGTTTTTATATTTACAACCCATTTCATATTACTTTCAAGATTTGCAGGCGTCTTGAAAGAGTTGCAGCCCATCAGGGCGTAGAAAAATAAGTAGGCCTGGATTGGGTATTCTTCAGAAAAAATAATCTGGGCTCATTTTCACAAAGAAAAAATAGCCGGGCTAGTCACATGGTGAACATAAAATATAAGCTTGGGCTAGACGGGCCACAACCCAGTTCAAACCCTGCTCCGTCTCAACAATAACAAAAAAAATACTGCTCGAGCAGCTACATCCCAGGTGTCAGCCGATCTTGTGCTATTCTCTTATCTATTGACTATATACGCTCACAATTTCGTGGGTCCCAGATGTCAGGAAAACACTAGGAGGAAGCATTTTATTTTTCCATACGCTGACGTGGTGGGTCCCTACTGTCATCCTCTCTACGTACTTCTGCCGATTCCTGTTGTTTGTTAACCATGTTGACAACGCGAGAGGGCGGCGCCGCAGCAAGCGCATCAAAGCACGCGGAGGACGTCGGCATTAACGATTTAGGAGACGGTGGGGCGGCGATGCATGCGCTGAGGCGCAGCCAGCCGTGGGAGGCGGAAGCAGGCGGCCCCACTGGCACTGGTTTGGTTTTGGCGGCTGGAGGAAGACAAGACTGAAGAAACACGACAGACTGTAAAAGCAGCAGGAGTACTTAACAATCTTAACTAAAACCAGAAGGAGCACTTAACAACCAAAGCTGAAAGCAGTATGAGTACTTATACAGGTTCAACCGTATAAAGCACGCCTCAAACAGTGCTACTTTGCCTACAGTTAACCAAGGGTGAGGCCGCTAAGCCCCAGGACAAGCCCCAGGCGCCACCCCGTGCATCCACAACCTTCTGAAAGCGGCTTCATCTCACAATGTGGTCAATAAATAGGATATTCGCTTTAGAGCCATGGAAAAGCATGGACATAATCTTCTGTCCTATTCTCCAAGATGGACGGGCCTTCATTATTTGAGACCACCCATGAATAAGTATCTTTTCACCTCCAAGGGGAATTGAGTAGGTCGACATAAACATCATGTTGTGACCAAGCGCAAGTCTGACCCGACCATGGTTAGGCATTTGTATAGGAATAATAGAACTGGGTAGTTTCGATTTCAAGAAGATCACAGCTGTAAAACTGTGTATAAGCAATAGTTTATGAACAACATATATAACAGAAAATAGCTTGTACCATAAGTTTCTCGACACAGTTGGACCTGTTCAACGAGTGTAGCAGTGGCACACATATCCCACGTGGCCTTCCACCATTGAAACGCCCCACAAGGACCTCAAGATGATCAATAAAGTGTAGGAACTTGTGGATGTCGACCCAGTCAACTTCAGTGCCATCAGTAATGGCCGAGTTATTACAGAATAACAAACAAGCAACCTTCTTAACTCTGAAAAAACCTACACGTGCCACCAATTATAAGAAAATATTAGTTAGAAGTAGCATCTTCGTGAGAGATTCGTTGCTACTTCTAAAGTTAAATTGTGATTAGTTAGATAGAATAGGTGGATTAAGAAGTAATCGAGGCAACAAGCAAGAACCAGATACAAAACTAACATGGATGAACAATTGGAATGACGTCCGGGTGGAAGATCGTAGTGAAGATGAGACCAGGTTCTGCTATTTCCATCAACATTCGTGCGCCAACTTTTAGTCCGTAACACTTGAGAAAGTTTATCCAAGTTCGCCCATAAAAAAACAGCGATCTTTTTGGTTCATGAACCTAACTCGGAACTTGTATCCATGGCTTGTCTTCACTGTGACCATTAAACTAGTGTATCAGTCATGGCAAGTCCGAGCATCTTGAGTACATGTGTTCTGGCAGAGCAAATAATACACTGCAGGAAAAATAATATGAGAACACAATGTATTCACTACAAAAAATACACTTCCGTGATGATACGTGTTTGTCACAGTAGGTCGCGTTTTTTGTCATGCATGTACATCCATGACAAATTTATGACAGAATCTAGATAGTCATACTTGTGCTATCGTAGAAGTGTTCCATGACATTACCAAAATTATCATCACGGAAGTGTCCACTTCCATGACAATAAATCGCGCGTCACATAAGTGCTTTCGTCAAGGGTGACCGACACGTGGCATCCACCATAACGGAACACTGTTAAGCTATCGTGTCGGGTTTTAGATCTGATAACCCGTTAACAGCCCCGACCAATGGGGATTTTCCACATGCAAAATCATCATTGGCTGGAGGAAACACGTGTTGGCTCACCGCTGGGACAGATGTCATCTGCTCATTGGACCGAAGGCGCCTATGATACGGCGACACGTGGCACGACCCAACAGAGGCCCATTCCTGTGAAAAGGCCGGCCCGTCTGACTTGGTCAAAAGGTGGAGGGTCGGCCCACGGAAAGCCTGTTAACGGCCTGTTTGCATATAGCCCATTTACAGCCCGCTAACCCAGGGCCCGTTATGCCCTATCCGAATTAGGCCCAGTAGCGTCATCTGGGCCGTCCAATATGATTCCAGCCTGTTTTAATTTCCGGCCCATGTGTGGCCCATGACTTCTTTCGGCCCATATGAGGCCCTCTGTAACTCTTGGCCCATTAACGGCCCGTGGTGAAACTGGCCCCTAATGAACAATGTATCATGTTATACCCATTAACGGCCCGTTATTCCATTGGGCCGTATCCAGCCCAAGTTGTCTTTCGGCCTTCTCAGGGCCCATTGATTCTTGGGCTCATTTGCAGCATTCGGTTACATACGGCCCGTTACTGTCATTTTCTGCTTGTGGGCCAAATTCAGCCCGTCGTTACAGTCGGCCCGTTTGCGGACCGTTAATACGTTGGGCCGTTTTCATGTAAAAAAACCCAGTTGGGTTGTTTTCATAGAGTTATCAAATACGGCCTATTAACGGCCCATTATGGTCAGCGAATAGTACGGCCCATGATTGGTGAAATGATGATACGCCCCATAGAAGGCCAATGGATCCTACGGCCCGTATGAGGCCCATGGATAGTACGGCCCGTAGAAGGCCCATGGATCGTATGGCCCGTAGAAGGCCCATGGACCCTGCGGCCCGCAGAAGGCCCATGGACCCTACGGCTCGTAGAAGGCCCATGGACCCTAAGGCCCGTATAGAAGGCCGATGGATCCTACGACCGGAAGAAGGCCCATGGATCATACGGCCTGCAGGAGGCCCATGGTTACAACAGTCCGTGTGTTGCCATGATTATTTTGGCCTAGTTACCAAAAATAGGCTATTGTGTGACTACAAGCAAACACCAAAACAAGACAATAAGGAAATAAATAAGCAAGCAATTAACGCTAGCCTATTACCGCTATTACACATATTACATCTACTGGGCATCAAAGTTCGCCACCAGTGCAAATATAGGGAACAAAGCAGCACATTACATACACTGGCCGTCAAAATTAGCCACCGGTGCAAATAAACGCGACAGCAAAACAAGAGCATAACCGAAACAACTTCAGAAGAGCTCAAGAAATTTTATCCTGGGTATCCACAATGCTGGCAATAAGCTTAGCAAGCTGATTAGCTTTGTGCTGTTTGGCGCTAAAATCCTCCAACGCTTGCTGTTGCACCAGAAAGTATGCATCTGAATGCTCCAGGGACTTTCGCAGTCCTTCCGCTTCTTGTCGCAACACAACTGATCGATGTGTTTCAGCTTGTAGTTGAGACTCAAGAAACCGAACTGATTCAGACAGTGAATTTGAATAGCTTGTGCAAGCGGGAGTGGCTAGTAACTCGAACACTAAACCAAGACAGGAGTTTGGGGTTGTCTCGCTGTCTTCAAGATAGTCTTCCTTAGCTGTTTTATCAGCTTTGTTGGAGACCAACAAGGATGTGTCACTATCCTGAACCTTATCTGCATTACTTCCTTTACCATTGCTTAATATGGCACTCTTCCCCAATATTCTGTCATCATTCTAAAAGAAGAAACAAGCAGACACATAACAAGTTTAGCATGTACTAGTATATGAAACTCATTTCGGTGAACCAGTTCATTAGTAAGGTGGACATGATTAAACTACCAAGTCTTCTATTGCGAAGTACTAGTACATAATAAAAGCATCAAACAAACATATATCTATGTCCTATGGTCACTGTATTGTCTTTCCAAATCAAAATAGACAAACGGTTCAAATCATATCAGTTCAAGACAAAGCAGCAGTGAAAGAATACAAAGTGTGGGAAACTACACGGCACAACAGGATTTCAGATGGGTACCACGGGTCTACATGTATAACAACACTATTGGCTCTATTGTGATGCTAGTAATGTGCATGATATGAAAGTCAACTGTATACACAATTGAAATTGAAATCAAAAGAGCTATTGATAAGAGCAAACCTGTTAAAGAAACATGCGTGAACATATCTGTTGTGCCATTGGAGTTTCGATTGGATCCTTCAATTTAAAAATAAGTTTGTATGAGTAAATACAGTGATACAAGAGCAAAGCAATCATAGTTAAAAAAGGCACGTCTAAGCGAGCGCTTCAGCGCGCCTAGGCTCTAGGCGTTGGCAAAACACATTATGCATAACTACGCTTAATCTGTGCATAACTGCACATAAGCATGCGCTTTGGTCAGTAAAGCGCAAGGCGGTGGCAAAACGCACAATTAACGCCTAGCGCTTTTTTGAACTATGATAGCAATGGAATCTTAAATTAGAACAGTTGTTCTTCAGGTTTAGGCACTTGTTCTACATGAACAGAGTACAGTAAGATGCAAGAATATAATACTTAAAAATAGAAAATGAGCTCATAGACCTTACCACATTCTTGGTTTGGGACCATTACAGAACAAGGCGTTCCCAGTCATCGTCCAGTAAATGTGTCTCAGGAGAACGTAAGGGAATTTGATGAGTTTCTTTGTCGGTGAAGTACGTTTTCTTTAGGTAATTCCGATACTGCCGCCAAGCATTCTTGAAGATAGCAGAGGTATTAGCACAGGTTACCTCATCCTAAGTTTCCAAATCGGTCCTTCTCTATAGAGAAAAATGGGAAAATTTGCTGTATTATAACCATCATGGAGGTAGGATGTATGGGACGAAGCAAAGTAATTGCCATGAATAACATTACTTACACATAACTCCTGGACAAACACCTACAACTGGCATTTTCCTTCATCTTCAGTATAATATTTCCAAGATGGGAAGATACGCACATACGATTTAACAACATCAAATGCGATAGATGCTAAACTACGACTAGCTGGTTATGCTTCCTCCACAGGAATAGGCGTACTAACTGGTGGAGTTGGGGTTCGCCGTGATAGTACTGGCCCTTTGGGCACTGGAGATGCCTTGCTAACTGCTCTTGTTTGGGAGCTCTATAGTGTAGATGGTGCTGTGTCAACAGGAACTGGGTTACTATCGGCTAGGGTTGGGGTTAGATTGGGTGAAGCTCGTTCTCTGTCCATCACAGTAGGGGTACAATCTGCGAGAGTTTGGGTTATGTGTGGTAGAGCTGGTTCTTGTGCATGTACAACCGGGGTGCTATCTCCACCAAGAGGTAGCACTGTTTTATTTGAAGACTGTGTTTTTAGTCTGCTAGATACTGGCATCACCCGCTCCAATTCAAATGGCTGATAAACAAGAAACATAGTTGAATGTACAGACATTGTATGAGAGACAGATGCAATAGATAGTGTGGAAAAAAGAGGGCATGAAATAGTGGACATGTATATTGTTTAACTAAAACGGATAGCATGACATAATTTCACATATATGATGTCTATCTAAACTGGATAGCATAGCATAACATAATTCAAAGATATGATGAATAACTAAACAGGATCGCATGACATAATTCACCTACATGTTATCTAAGTAATCAGGATCGCATCATTTAATTCACATATGTGATTTATATGCTAAACAGTGGGCATTCGATATGATATCTGAACTATGAACATGGTGTTGAATATTGTGTATATGATGTCTAAACTATGCAATGCAAGACACCGTATGCATGATATGAGCAGTATAACTGTGCCAAGTTAGAGCATACACCTCAGTGGGGGAATAGGACTGGTCATCTGTCTCTGAATCCATCTCTGAGGAGCTATCGGGACCCAACAAGAGATCTGCTTCGACAGGTAGCACTGTCTGCTCTGAAGGCCTTGTTTTCACTCCAGATTTTTCCATCTCCCACCCAAATGGCTGATTCACAGGAAGAGTAGTTTAATGTACAGACATTGTCGACAAATGGAAATGTAATGAAGAAAAGGATGGGCAAGATATCATTCAAATATATGATGCTTGGTTAAACTGGATGGCATTGCACATTTCACATATACTATGGCTGGCTGAAAGACATGAGACTGCATAATTCCCATATATGATATAGAAACTAAACAGGTGGCATTACAGAACATGTCTAAACTAAGCAGATGACATATATGATGTCAAAAGTAGGCACTGCAAGGAAACATATGCATGATATGACTAACATCATCATGCCAAGGTAGAGCAAACACCTTGGGGGTAAATAGGAGTGGTCAGCGGCGTCTGAATCCGCCTCAGAACAGATATCTTCCTCTGGATTACAATCTGGAGAGGGATGGGGAGGGTTTGCCATTGAACCCACCATGGAGCGATGTCTGCATGACATTGTATTGCCGCGCAAAAATCTTCTCTTTTTCTCTACATGTTCAACATGACTGTGTACAATATCTGACATGCATACGAAAAAATATGGTGAGATTATGTAAGGAGAGCATGCAGAAATTTTAGAGTGATGGTAGCAACTAGTGGATGGATCCAAAAATGATGATAGCAGGCTGATGATTGCTTTAAATTAATAAAAAGACAGATGATGATTGCTTTACTATTTGTTTCCCACCCAAGATGAACAACATAGGCATACCCTAGGTGAACCAGATATTAGACAGACATACTATTCATTGCTGCCTCGATATGTGCCCCACAACTAAGTTAGAACTCAAGTTTGAACATTAATTTGGACCTGACTTGGGAGTCCAAGAGCTGAACAGGACGATAAAGTAGCAGGTAAGTTTAAGCAATGCATAACATAAGCAGAAACAAAAGAGTGCGACCTCTCTTGTGGACTCGTAGACTCCTCAGGTTCATCTGCTGAGTCGATGATGCTGATGCCATTGCGGTGGGTGCCAGCGGCAGGGAAGGAGATCTGAGGAGGTGAAAGACAGTCAGGAGTCGTGATGCCTGGTTTGGTGGATGCTTCTGTCGATGGAGCAGCTCAGGTGAGGTGGACGACATCACGGCAGGAGCAGGACAAACCACACAAAGTTCCCTTCGACACGTACCTATAACTGAAGTAATTCTGTAAGGGCTCATTTGGCTTGCATGATTCTTAAAACGCAGGGATAGGAAAAACACCAGAATAGGATAGGAAAATGCACATGGTAAACAGAGCATTTGTAAACACATGATTTCTGTCAACTTGGGTGTTTGGTTTACAAGAATTGGAAGAGCAGAGGAATGCAAAGAAACATGGCCAAAATAAACTGAAACCATATGAAAGCGTGTATAGTTAGAATGTTATTCTGGCACTAATGCACTTGGTCTTGTTTTCATGCATAGGATTTTGAAAAGTAGGTCCAGGTGGATGTTTTGCTTCATTCCTTTCAACAAAATGCATGAATAATTGAATAGTAGAGTGCCATTGGAAAATTCCCTATTGCTATATTTTCCCGTTGAACCAAAATAGCCCTAATGGATCGACGTGAATGTACAGTAATAAGTGATGCAACAAGTGTACAACCTCTTTGCCGTAGCCGTGTCGACCTCAGCATCATTGGGTTGGTCGCTGAAGCAGTTGAGGCAGAGGTGGCTGTCGGAGGTGTGGAGGAAGATCCGAGGAATCTGTAGACGGCGTCCACGGGACTGCTCTGTTGTGATGAATCGTTCTGTCGTTGGAGCAGCTCCGGTGAGCCATAAGATGTCAAGGCTGAAGCAGCACAAGACAAACATCGTCAATCTCAAGTGGGATTCTAATAGCATCTCTAGTAGATGATGTAAAATGGATGTACAATTAACATCACCAAAAACCACCTGACTACAACAGATGAGGTAAAAACTGTTGACTCTGAACTTAACTGTCGAAACTGAAATTTACTGTGGAATCTGAATGCTACTGTCGAAACTGAACACAATGGTAGCAGAGAGGCACTTGACATGTAGTTTAGGGAGGGCCTGAAGTTCATCTTCAACCTGCACACCCCTGAGCCGCTAGCCACCACCGGCCGAGCCGCCGGCCCCAATGCCGCCTCGCCGCCCTGAAACAACTCGCCATCGCCGCCCAGCCAGCCCTCTAGGCCCCCTACCCCCCGCCCTGAACCCTAAGATAGATAGTAGGGCACCTCTCCGGTGAGCCCCCGTCCCTGCTGCGGGTGGTTCTTCCTTAACTCCGGCGAGCCCCCCCAACCCCTGAAAATTGACTTACCCAAAAGTCGATTCAGTCGACTGTAGTGTGGCTTAATCGGAGCAGAGCAGCAGCATGAGCGAGGGGGAGAGCAACAGCAACAGCTGGGCGAGCGAGCAATGGAGCGAGAGCTGGAGAAGCAGCAGTAGCAGCGCGAGCAAGCGAGCGAGAGCCAGAGCAGCAGTAGCAGATCCGGCTGGTATGGCCGCCGCCGCCGAAGGGGCCTCACACTGGGGGAGAGCCGCCATGGAGATGTCGCCCGCGGTGCCGGCTTCATGGTAGCCGCTCCATGGGGGTGCGGGATGGAGCACCGTCGGCGCCGGGAGGTCGAGTTAAGGAGAAGGTGCGATGCGATGAGTGTACA
The DNA here is from genome assembly GCF_002162155.2 of Triticum dicoccoides. Classification (NCBI taxonomy): domain Eukaryota; kingdom Viridiplantae; phylum Streptophyta; class Magnoliopsida; order Poales; family Poaceae; genus Triticum; species Triticum dicoccoides. The sequence continues at coordinate 573,707,574 of NC_041385.1, read as the reverse complement.
ACCTCTTTGGTGGCGCCGAGTAGGCCTCATCTTCGTCCGAGGAGTCGGTGAGGATGCTGCGGTTCCGGTGGAGCAGGTTAAGGCGGCGCTGTGGGGATGGAGCAACCACGATAGACGAGGCGATCGTCGGAGCAGCTCCTTGGAGGTGGAGGACGGGGCGGCTGAATTGGCAGGAAGGCGAGATGGACGAGGATCCTCATCCGGGGAGGTGGACGAGGCACGTCGAGCTGTTGCGGTGGACAACGTTGTCGAGGAAGAGGCTCCGGCTGGGTAGTGGCGACATCACGGACAGAGGAGGGTGGGGTTTCGCGGTTGGAGCGGAGAGGTTATGGCGGCCTGGGATTTCGAATGGCGAAGAGGGGGCGATGGGAGGGGGTGAAGCATGACTTGGGGACGCGCTTGTCCAAAATGTAGGGTGTGTTACAAAAGTACCCCCCACCAATTTGAACCAGTGGCCCTTTCGGATCACGGTTAGAAGGGGGATTTTGCGTGTCGGGATTTGGCAGCTGGAGGGAGTTTTCGCGCGCGTTGTAATTTCGGGATAGCAAGGCGCGGGTTGTGAAGGCGCCAGTTTTGAGCGCACGATATCTGAATTTTCGGGATATAACAAGATGCGGGTTGAATTTTAGGGACAAGCCTAACATGTAGTAATATTGTACTTGTACGTACCAAATCAATTCGCACTTCCCTCAACCAAAAAGAAAACGAAAATAAATAAAACTATTCACACCACACAAAGAGAGAGTCTTGCCACGTTTTACTATACAAATGCTATTCAAGCTACTCCCTCGTTCCATCTATATAGGGCCTAATGCGTTTTTTGATCCTAACTTTGACCAAATATTACAGCAGTGATATATGACATGCAACCTACACAAAGCACACCATTAAATTCGTCTGTGAAAGGTTCTTTCAATGATATATTTTTCACATTGTGCATGTCATGTACTATTAATCTTGTCAATAGTCAAAGGCGGTCTTAAAAATCTCATTACACCCTATATAGATGGAAGGAGGGAGTATGAATCCATGTTATGTCCGATTAAATTTTTTTGCTTGCTGTATAATGCATGTAACCTACTCATACCAACATTTTAGTGCATTCCAAATGTCTATACTACTGCTGCAATTCAAACTAAATTTGAATTCATTTCTCTATTTCAATAAGAATCTACAATCATGATTGTTGCCAACTTCAACCATCATTCGTGTATTACCTTAATAACACACCACATGATTACTATAGAGATAGATATGAACTATGTGTACTACATGAACTCAAATTCTATTTTTTGAATACACTTGATGTTGATTCCAAATAATAGTGCATTTGATGTACTAACTATATATTCATAATCTAAACCATGTTCCATACGTACACCGTGTTTATCACACAAAGTATAGTGCCCCGCCCCCTACATTATGACAAGTATTTAGACCTAAGTTGCGAAAGCCACACATTAGCCCAAATTATAATCAATGTTTTACATTATGATATATTCTTCAAGTATCTGTATCCACTTTTTTATAATGAATTATGATCTTTGTTCGTCTTTTACACCTTCACGATCCTCTTCTATTTGTAGCTAGCTAGCGCTAACTTTCTATCGTGCATGCACACGCCCGCCCCCCTCACACACCCTTAGCGTCCCCTCCATCGCGCACGTTCATTATTTCTTTTTAGGTCATCCACCAGCGGCGTGTGTAGGCCCCCGGCTCCTTCTTTCTGGCACACACCGGTCGATATACCTCTCTAGCCAAGTGTGCCTATAACAAACACATATATACTCCCCCTCTTCTCTTCTCACCGTCCATGCCCCCATATGTCCAATATGATTCCACACAGGTGCACACTCCCGCCCCTCTTTTCATTTATCACATGCTCGCACACTCCTCCCCCCTCGACATGGTAGGCCTCTTGCACCACCTCCTAGCCACACCCTCTCCCCCTGTCTGCCTCTTCGGACCTTATTTGCTTCTAACACATGCAGTCGTGTATATGAACTGATCTCCCTACATATAGCCAGGTTGACTATAATTCGTTTTCACCAAGCACCGATACACTTACCTTGCTAGTTATGTCTCTCCTTTTCTTGGACACACGACCGTTGATCTTCCTATGTAGTTACGCATGCTTACCACAACCATATCTTCTCCCCTCACCATCCTTGAATACCTCCCGACCCGTCTCTCACACGCACGTGCATAGACAGACAGACATCCCCCCTCTCTTATTTATATTGCACTCATACCCTCCGTTTGTCTAGCAGGCCTCTCCCACCATTTGTGAGATGCCACTCCACCACCAACCCTCCAACGCTCTACCTTTGTCTTTTTTCCCAACCTTATTCCTTTGCTACACATATCTATGGATGTCGATCGATCTCCCTCAATACATAGCTAGGTCTCTCTCCTTCCCCACACATATACTAGTCGACCGGTCTCTACCCTCCCCCCACACACACCCACACACACCGATAGTCGAACGTTCTAGGTAGGTATCCATGTCAGGGAGAAGAACTGCACCTCTGCCCTCTCAAATTCCAGTAGGCCAGCCGCCCTATATCTTTGACGTGGGCAAACACAAATTCGATGGCACTCTTTATCGATCGCGCAGCCACACACTTCATCCCTGTTTTCAATTCTATCGATATCTCACGTCCATGACTCCGTCTCACACACATTGCATATGTTACGGTTTTCTGATTGAGATATCATCAACATATTGCCTCTGTTTCGCACAAACCATCTCTCTCACACCCACTCACGTACGTACCTGCACCTAAAGAAGAAGTGCACGCAGGACGCACGTACTCACATCTCGTTGCCGGCCACACCCGTGCGGGTACACGGTGGAGTTCGTTTCTGTATGAAAAGGCAGCCCACGTGATAATTTGATGCGTGTAGCAGTTGTTTACTCGAAGGAGGGTCGGGTACCTCGCCTAGAATATAAAATGATTTCCGTGGGGAAAATGGAAAAATGGGTTTGTCTCTCGTCACACCATCTCACACAAGGCCGCCGTGTCCTCTCTCTCTCAGCGTTGGTCAGTGATCCAACCGCATCCCGTCCGCCGGCGGAAAGGGAGGATGTGCATCGTCTCTCCGTTCGACGGCGTTGAGGCAGCTCGTCCCGACCCGCGGTACCCGCCGTTCTCTCTGACCAACCTCCGGCGCGGTAGGGCCTTCGCCACTTGCTCGCTGCCACAGTATGGGCAGATCCTGGCCGCCGGCGCCCTCCTAGTAACATCTCGACGACCCTCAGGTACAGCTTCCTCCGACCTTGCTCCACTGCCCATCTTCCCACGTTGCTGCATGTGGATCTTCTTTAGTTGTTTGCTTAAATCGTATCTCGGCCGGCGTACTTTCCATCTTGCAATCTCGTCCTCAAACCATTTTTGATAAACCACTATGTGCTATCTTTCCCTTTTTACATGGAACATGCTTCTTTTTTGTCGGCGTATGTGTCTTCAACTCGTGTTATTGGGCAATAATTGTTTCCTTTCGACTTTGTTTTGCAAACAGGGCTATCCATTTTCACCTTGTTGTTATTGCGACCTTTTGGTGCACTGCACAAATCACTTTTCTTAAGAGTGTTTTGTGCAGTTCCGCCAAAATGTCACACGGGCAACGGTTTTACATTTCTGTGGGACTGCGGAAAGGGAGATTGGTTTTGCTATCCTCCTCGTCCAACTCCGTGCCTAATCTTCTCCAACAAGAAGTTAGTCCTAAAGAGAGATCGTAGAGGTGATCGGCTTCTATTTATGTGTGTTATGTTTCATCATCTAGTTCCACTATTATTGTAATCATGCTGACAAGATATCTTTGCAAACAGGGATGGTCTGCTCGATTTTAGTGGAGCTGCACAAAATGATCGGATTGTGGTGTCCTTCGTACACCTCTTTTTTGGCTATAGAGCTGGGTGAAACTAGCTGCCAAGCAATGAACACTGTGCCAAGGAAATGGAGCCATGCCTACGAACAACATCGATCAATTATATTTTTTTCTTTATTCATACACCTTCTCACAACTTTGTCTTCAGTTGTGATGCGAATATTGGCGCTGATCTGCGAACCATTGAGATGCATTAGCCATGGTAGTTTCATTTGTATTTGATGGAATGTTGTAACGAGATAATCTCGAGGCAAGACACATGAATCCTAAGTTGAAACCTTTTTTTTCCTGCGGGAACCAAAGTTGAAACCTTCATAGCATCACAGTACAATTTCATCAAAATTATGCGTACATATAAACAAATCCTGAAGGATTGATAGCAATGCCAGAAACAATTCAACTTAGTTTCGCCGACATGTTGGACATCCTTCATCCGGCTTCACCTACCATGCAGCAATATTGAGTGCATAACACAACTTCAGGGAAAGATTCACCCCGGTCGTTGCACCGCAGTAGTAATGACTAGTGAGCAGTCAAATCATAGAGCCCCCCTTCGCCACAGTAAGTTGCTCGGATGAAGCAACCATCATTTCTCTGTTCCTTGAATCCGCTAGTACTCCCATATTCCCACAGTAATAAGTTTCTCGGGCGAATCAACCATCACTATATCCGCTCACATGTGATGACCATAGGAGCTATCCATTTAGGTTGCATGTTAAAGAAAATAAAGGTCGATAACTAATGCGGCAAACTTAAAAAAAAATTAATGCGGCACCTCGGGCCAATGCGGCCAGATCGCATTTTGCACGAGAAATTACACACCATGTTTCGTTGACATGTGGTCCCGTCCCAATATATCAGTGATACGACGATGAGTAGTAGGAGTATTTCCGAACCGACATATAGGCCGGGGCGCCTCTTCGTGAACCGTGGCAAACTGGCAACCGTCCATCGACTCTTCGCCTTTCCCTCTTGATTTGGAACTGCTGTCGCATGCTCTTCCTCTCCCTCCTCCATTTTCCTTTAGCCCTTCACCCTTTCTTTTGCCATTGTTCGATCGTCTTCTCCATGGAGGGAACAGGCCGGAAACGACCCGGTTATTCTTGCCCCGATTTGAAAGATGACGTGGTGGAGGAACTTGTTGATTAGTGCGACGTCATCACCTCCGCTAGCATGGCAGGTTCGTTCAAGCCCATTCTCGACTCAACTAATAACATCATTACAAGGAACCCAAGAGTCAAGGAGCGGTTTGATCTCCCCTATCTTCTTCACCGTGACCCTGATGACTGGCGCCGGCACGATGGAGGCCTCGCCCTGTGCAAGTTGATGCCGCTTGATTGATACGTATGATGTTAAGATGCCATCGCTTGAGGGCAAGGCTTGGGCAGGCGCAAATGGAGATTGGGTTGTTTACATTGGGTCCAATTGCGAGTGGGAACTTACGAATGTGTACACTCGTGACCGGGTTCCACTTCCAAAAATCTCAGCAGACTGCCCAGAGGTTGAGCACACCGGTATTGTACGCATGTTCAAATACGATCATGGTGACTGTCTTCTATGGAAGATAGCAATTTGTCGAGTTCCCAACCGCTCTTGGAATTACAACAACTATGAAGTTGTTGCTATCTTCGACAAGATTGTTGTCGTCCTTGGTGGTTTGACTCGATGGATATTGCTCAAAAATCAGTTTCTATACACGGATGTGTACTGTCATGCAATTCGATACGAGGGTCTTGTGTTTGCTTCCACCGCTCATGGCACTGTTTTTGCAAGGGATCCTCGTAGTTTCGGTATGTTTGTCTTCCACCGTAATTATAATTGTTTCATCCACATGCATGCGGGTTAGAAAGTTTCCCTTTACTAATTAACCTTCTTCTTGTGTTTCCAAGGTCCTATGAACATTCCACCACCTATTCTTGAAAAAAATTATAACCAAGGGGGAGATGGCGATGGTGATGATCACGAGCATGAGGACAAGAAGAACGTATATACTCAATGGCGCGTGGCAACTAATTCCGATGGATCACCTCTTCTTGTGTGTATACATCCCACTGATAATGTTACTACTGAGTGTAAGTGCATCTAGTGCCACCCCTAGTTGGTTCTGGAGTATTGACGACAAAGTTGGTTGAGGGACTAATGCGTTTGTGAGAATTGCAGGATAACGCAGGTAGTGTCCCTCATTGATTCGGTTTACCTACCGGAGATGACCCCTAAAAATGTATGAAGACATTGAAGACAATGGTGGTGTGTGAATATATTCACATTGAAGACTATGACATGAGAAGACATTGAGTGAAGACTATGGAGCGCGAAGACTGAGTTGTTTTGTTGTTTCCTTTTCTTCTTTGTTGAGTCATAGGAACCACCGTACTGTTAAGTGGGGTCCACGTGAACAAAGTCAGAGTGACTGAAGTGATGCTCAACCAAAATCCTATGTCTTCGAGCGAAGACAATAAGAGCAAATATTATCCAGAGCTGGATGAGTTAGCTTTGCTTGTAGCCCAAGTAAAGTTGCCGTGTGTGTTTGAAATCTGACCGTTGGAACATGTGTTAGTTCCTTAGTGACCCAGGGTCATTTCGGACATATCAGGTCGGGTTGCCTTGTGGCTATAAATAGCCCACCCCCTACACCATAAATTGGTGGCTGCTCAGAGTTAGTTTACGGCTTTTGTCGTTTTGAGAGCAACCCACCTCGAAGCCTTTGAGAGAGAAATCCTTGCGAGGACAAAACCCAAACACCCAGAGCCAAAGAGTGTTAGGCATCACTGAAGTCTTTCTGTCTGTGTGACCTGAAGACTTATTACACTTGAGGACTGTGTATCCTCCAGCCGGTTAGGCGTCGTGTTCTGAGCATCCAAGAGTCATTGTGGATCGCCGGTGAACGAAGTCTGTGAAGGTTCGGAAGTCTACCTTGAAGACTTACCAGAGTGATTGGGCGAGGACTGTGTGTCCTTAGCACAAGGGGAATAAGGTGAAGATGCGGTCTTTTGAGTTGAATCTCAGCCTCCCTAACCAGACGTACAGTTGTCACAACAACTGGAACTGGTCCAACAAATCCTGTGTGTTCAACAAGTGACTGGTTCTATCTCTTCCCTCCCTTTACTTTGAGTTTGTCTTCGTGAAGTCATTGTCTATTTGTCTTATCTGTTTGACTTCATTGCTTGACTACTATCATTGATTGGCTTCATACTATCTTCCATCCGGATCCTAACTACCTAGCTGCTATTAGTCTTTGTATGTTCACATAATTGCATACTTGACTATGGCTTGCTTGTTGTAGTTTATCTTCCGCTGCATATCAATTAGGTCATTTCTATTGCTTGTCTTTGAAACTTCCACGTTTTGAAGACTTTGATAAAAATCTCCTATTCACCCCCCTCTAGTCGATAACTAGCACTTTCAATTGGTATCAGAGCAAGGTACTCCCTTGTTCTGTGTGATTCGGTTTAACCACCTGGAGTTTAGCTATGTCGACTGCAGGATTGAGGAATGTATCTTGCCCCACTTTTGATTGTCATGAGTATCCTCGGTGGAAGGCCATGATGAAGAAGCGACTCATGGCTATGAATAGCGAACTTTGGACCGTCACTGAGATTGGTCTTACCGATCTATGCAAGATGGCAGAGGCTGATGACATTTGCATGTACACTCTACTGAACCTCACAGCGAAGGATGTCATCTGCTCCTGTCTGTCCCGAAATCAGTTCAGGAACGCCATGCACCTCAATCACGTGAAGCTAATCTGGGACCGGCTTTCTGAGGTCTATGAAGGTCATCTTAATCGTCATGATCCTTGGCTTGATGACTACAAGGAGTCTCTTAAAGAGATGACCTTTCCACTTGAATCATCTTCATCTTCACCATGCCTCATGGCATGGGGTGCTAAGGTAACTGAATGCTACCTCTCTAAAACTAGTGATGATGAATCAGGTGATGAATTTGGCCCCAGCTATGTCAAACTTGCTTCCCTTGCCACTAAACAACAAAGAGCTTTGGAAAAGGTTCAAAACATGCTTAGTAAGAGCGATGATATATTGGGCGAAGAAATGGATCAGTCAAAAGCATTGGCTGAGAGTCTTCAGAGACTTCATTCCAAGTTTGACGCTCTTCAAGATCAACATGATGCTCTCTTGTCTGATCATGAGAAGCTTTCTTCTAAATGTCTTCAAAGAAAGCAAGATCTTGAAAAGATAAGAGTGGATTATGGAGATCTTCTGAAGGAGCGCACATTCATTACTTGCTCAACAAATCAGCATTACACAGAATGGCTTTGAACCACCATGTCTAAAATGCATTGAGCGTGATAATGCTACCTCTGTTGCGGAATGTTCCACTGCTACTACTGTTGCTTTGTCTTCAACTACTGATGTGGTAACTAACCCCTCTGCTGAGGATACCACTACTATTGCTGATAAAAATGCTAGGTTGAAGACATTGCTTGAAACAGGGATGTATAAAAGTCTGAAAGGACATCAGACACTTTGTGATGTCCTCAAAAAGCAGATTCTGAACCGAAACCCTAGGAAAGAGGGTGTTGGGTTCGAGAGGAAAATGAATGCTGATGGTTCCTACTGGAAGCCTGAGCAGTATCCCAAAACCATATGGGTTGCTGCAAAGGAACCTTCAGTGGATCCATCCACCTTATCTGGCTTTACCTGTGCTAATCCTATTATCATTGATGAATCCTTTGATGCAAACTATAAACTGTTCAAAAATTAGAATGGTGAAGTGTTTGCCAGGTATATTGGTACTAACTGCAGGAATGGACCACCTATGAAGAAGATATGGGTTCCCAAAAGCTGTCTTGAGAATCTTCCAGTGAATGTCATCATGACACCACCAGGGAAGAAGACAAACCCCAGACCAAAGGCATCATATGGTCCAACGGCTTCATATGGATACAAGACTCACCTGAGTCACCCTAACGCCAATGTTTTGCAGGGAAATCGTACTCAAACTTATGAATATGAGCGTGTGTCTTTAAACCGCTATGTTCATAGAACAAAGAACTTTTCTGCTTATTTGTATGAGTATCATTCATCTCCTGCAAGGCTATTTGCTAGGGCTCCAAAGCCGAAATTCTCAGATGCTGCACTTAGACTCATTGCTTCTAAGCCACCCCTGAAGATGTGGGTGGTGAAGAAGAATTAACTCTCTTTTGCAGAACATGGTCTCCAGCCAACAATCATAGGCGTCCGATACTATTGCTGGGGACCTAAACACTATAAGGGACGCATGATAAAATAGTCTTACTATATATTTCACATGAGAATCGCTTACCAGTCATACTATGAATTCTAACCTTGATCTAAGCTGTGATAATCCTTGTGTGCGTCAAATGCTTATGCTTCACAACACACTATGTGAAGCCTATCCTCCTAACTGCACTGTAGGGTATGACACCTCATGCTTCAGAGTGGATTATGGACAGCGGATGCACTAATCATATGACTGATGATCGAAGTCTTCTCATGGACTCAACCTTACGTCCATCAGACAAGAGTCACATCACATTTGCTGACACTGGTAAAAGCAAGTCTTTGAAGGGTATAGGAAAGATGATCTATACATGGTAGATTTCTTAGCAGGTCCACAACTTGCCATATGTCTTCTTGCAAAAGCTTCAGAATGCTGGCTCTGGCATCGAAGGCTGGGGCATGCTGGCATGAGGAACTTACACACACTCGTCAAGAAGAAGCATGTCATAGGCATCGAGGGTGTCAAGTTCAAGAAGAATCATTTGTGTGGTGCCTGTGAAGCTGGAAAGACGACTAGGGCCAAGCACCCCTCGAAGACAATCATGATGACATCTCAACCCTTCGAGCTGTTACACATGGACTTATTTGGCCCTACTCACTACTCTACCCTCACAACAACAGCTTGTCTCTATGGCTTCGTCATTGTTGATGACTACTCAAGATATACATGGGTGCACACAATTCTCTACAAGACTGAAGTGCAAGATGTCTTCAGACGCTTCGCAAATCGTGCCATGAACAATTATAGCGTCAAGATCAAGCATATCAGAAGTGACAACGGCACTGAGTTCAAGAACACCGAGCTTAATCTTTATATGGATACAATGGGAATCACTCATGAGTTTTCTGCTCCATACACACCTCAGCAAAATGGCATTGTTGAGCGCAAGAACAGAACCCTCATTGAGATGGCTCAAACAATGCTCGATGAGTACAAGACACCAAGAAAGTTCTGGCCCAAAGCTATTGATACAGCATGTCACATCATCAACCGTGTCTACATCCATAAGCTTCTGAACAAAACATCCTATGAGCTCCTCACTGGCAAGAAGCCAAATGTCAGTTACTTCAGAGTATATGGTGCAAGGTGCTGGATCAAGGATCCCCATCACAAGTCAAAATTTGAACCTAAAGCTCACGAAGGCTTCATGCTCGGTTACGGAAAGGACTCACACTCTTACAGAGTCTTCAACCTCTATCACTATAAAATCGTTGAAACTGTGGACGTGCGATTTGATGAAACCAATGGTTCACAACGAGAGCTCCTGCCAAGCACACTAGATGAAGCTCCTCCCAGTGAATCTATCAAGCTGATGGGAACTGGTGAAATCATGCCTTTTGAAGCATAGCCTGAAGAGGAACTTATCATTTCTGCACCAAACCAACCTGAAGACAATGCTCAGACCGAAGACAATCCTCCCAATGATGACAATGATCAGCATGAGCAAGGTCTTCGTCCAGTTCATCCTTGTGTTGCAAATGAAGTACAAATTGAGAAGATAATTGATAGCATCAATGCACCTGGTCCACTTACTCGCTCAAGAGCAACATAGCTAGCAAATTTCTGTGGGCATTTTTCATTTGTGTCAATATCAGAACCCAAGAAAGTTGTTGAAGCCTTTATGGAACCTGAATGGATTCAAGCCATGCAAGAAGAACTTCAACAGTTCAAGTTGAATAATGTTGGGGAACTTGTCAAGCGTCCTGACCCTCGCAAGCATAACATTATTGGCACTAAATGGATATATCAGAACAAGCAAGATGAGCATGGTCAAGTCGTCAGAAACAAAGCACGTCTTGTGGCTCAAGGATATACTCAAGTTGAAGGAATTGACTTTGATGAAACATTTGCTCCTGTAGCTAGGCTTGAAGCTATTCACATACTGCTAGCCTATGCTAACCATCACAACATCTTACTATATCAAATGGATGTGAAGAGTGCATTCCTCAACAGCAAGATTGAAGAAGAAGTGTACGTTGCTCAACCACCTGGCTTTGAAGATCCAAAACATCCTGATATGGTGTACAAACTAAACAAAGCACTATATGGCCTCAAACAAGCTCCTCGCGCTTGGTATGATACAATCAAAGACTTCCTGAAGAGCAAAGGCTTCAAACCTGGATCCCTCGATCCCACACTCTTCATGAAGACATATGATGGTGAACTGTTTGTATGCCAAATATATGTGGATGACATTATCTTCGGCTGCACCAACCAGAAGTATAGTGATGAGTTTGGATACATGATGCAAGAGCAATATCAGATGTCCATGACGGGTGAGCTGAAGTTCTTCCTTGGTCTTCAAATTCGTCAGCAAACGAATGGCATCTTCATATATCAAGAAAAATATCTCAAAGACTGTCTGAAGAAGTTTGGAATGCAAAATTGCAAAGGTTACACGACGCCAATGCCAGCCAAACACCATCTTGGTCCAGACGACAATGGTAAAGAGTTCAATCAAAGGTATACCGCTCCATGATTGGTTCTTTACTTTACCTATGTGCATCTAGGCCAGATATTATGCTTAGTGTTTGCATGTGTGCTCGATTCCAAGAAGCACCAAAGGAATCGCATCACCTAGCTGTGAAGCGAATTCTTCGATATTTGGCTTACACCCCAACACTCGGATTATGGTATCCAAAGGGCTCAAAATTTGATCTGGTTGGATTCTCGGATGCTGATTATGTTGGTGACAAGGTGGATCACAAGTCTACATCAGGCACATGTCACTTTCTGGGATGATCACTTGTCTGTTGGTCTTCAAAGAAGCAAAACTGTGTATCACTCTCAGCTGCTGAATCTGAATACATTGCTGCTGGATCTTGCTGCGCTCAGCTTCTATGGATGAAGCAAACTCTCAAGGACTATGGCGTCAATCTGAAACAAGTACATCTCTTCTGCGAAAACGAAAGCGCCATCAAGATTGCCAACAATCCAGTTCAGCACTTGAAGACAAAGCACATTGAAATTCGTCATCACTTTCTGAGAGATCATGTCATGAAGAAAGATATTGACATCATTCACGTCAACACTGAAGAGCAACTGGCAGATATCTTCACAAAGCCCTTCGATGAGAAAAGATTTTGCAAGTTACGGTGTGAGCTAAATATCTTGGAATCCTCAAATGTCCTGTGATCAGGCACACATCCTAACACTTATGCATGTTGATGACTTAGATGTGCAACACACGAAGTAAAGTATATCTTCAATCAATGAAGACTTACATTCTGAGTGTGAATACATTAACGTGGAATTTGACTTCGGAGCACCACGATAATTATGTGCCGTGTCTGGGTCTAATACTTCCTATACGGTGGGTAACACCACCACCAAATTTCTTGGTTTGAAGTGTTTCACTCATGGCGTTATTTTTGCAATATCTTCGCATTTGATTTGTCTTCAAGATTTCAACTTATCTTCATGATTTACTTCACTATGTTGATTTGATTGCTTTCTCATATATATATATATACTAGTATTCTGTCCTCTACAACATTCACTTATAGCTATGTCTTCATTGTTGAAATCTTTTGAACTAAGTGAATGTGATCGGACCCTAATCTCTCTATGCTCTCTATCTCAAACTCTATCTGTCCAAATCATATGCATTCTATTGAAACTGTCGAATGTCTTCTCTGCATTCTTGTCAGCAGAAGGCACAGAGACAAACATTAAGTCTGTTTTAAATGATTCATCCTTATTGTTTGAAATACGGAGAAGCCGGAACAACCATCCAACAAACTTGGCAGGCGTGGGAACGTGGGACAACTCTGAGTATGTTGCATGCTAGCCACGTGCCCCTCGGATGTGAACAGGCAGGGGCACCTGCGTAATTGCACTATGTCGCACACCTACTTATAATTACATGTCCCCTGCGGTCAAGAAAACCTTCTTCCACCTCTCCACCTCGTCAAAACCCTAGCGCCACCGCTAGCTCTCGATGACACCGGCGACGAAGTGCTTAGCTACCGCGACTTCTCCGACGCCGTCCTCACGCCGGTCGCGGACATCGTCCTCTCCGCCACCGCCGTAGGTGTCCTCCGTCGCCAAGTTAGGGCACGGTGGATTGAACTGCTCGGTCTCCTATTCATCCCATCTAGCAGTTCTTCATGTGGTCAATATAACTCTATTTTTACCACCTTTTTGATCCTCAATGATTCATCCTATTTACCAAAATTGGTTTCTGTCTATACAATGTTAGATCTATTATGTCTGCATCTCATACTGCCTAGTATATTCACTTAAGCTTCATATATGGTTAAATTCCTCACTTGTTCTTATTCACGGATTCGTACAAATCTGGAACCAACTCTCAACATATAAGTGAATGTCTTCGCAACATGAGGTCAATGTCTTCAAACTGATTTATCTTCAAAATCTTCTGAGAATGCATATGACCTCTTCCCCTTCCCTCGCATCTCTAATGATGTCACAGGTACATGTCCGTGGGAGAATCCCTAGGTTCTCATAGTCTGCATTCGTTTGCAGAGTTCTTACAGCAACACATTAACTCTCCCGAAGCCAGTTCCTGTTTGTCCAGCAAGCGAAAGCCTTTGAAGCCTTTGAACATATTGAAGCCATTCAGTTTGAAGTTCATGGCTGCAGAAAAATCTATAAGGAAGGGTGGCAGACAGCGTCGAGGGGGAACATCAAAATATTTGCCTGATGACCTCGCAGACCTTTACAAGACAGATCCTGATGAGGATTACAATCAGCACAAGACACGAATCCAATGGATTCGACGATATTGGGCTGAACAATGGTTCAAGTACAAGTTCGTGACCCAGGAGTACGCTGAGAAGAATGCTATCAAAAGTCCTTGGGGTGATATTCTCTATCGAGGCCTTCCCCCCAAGAACAGAGCTGAAGCTATAGCACAAGAATTCTATCCTTGTATGGTCCGTGGACCACAGCCTGAAAATGCCGATCCATCATCATTGCTCTGGTGTCATGACGATAATCTCTTCAAGCGCAACTTCCAGCATGCATAGGCATCAGCCAAGGAAAACAAGAAGTCATGGGGATTAGACTTCAACCCTGGTCCCTCTGCTCCCCGTGATGACGGCTCACGTGATGCGGAACCAAATGAAATCGGCCCCTTTACCAACCTTGATGGCCTCATCACATACATCTTGGTAAAAGGTGCCAAAGTAGATCATTCTGACAATGGTGATGACACCGATGAAGCCCTAGTTCCACCTCCAAAGCCGCAGAAGCTAAAGAAGATTAAGGCTTCAACATCAGCTGCACCTCCAAAAGCTTCACGTGCGAAGCCACTGGCCACTACACCTCCTGAAGACAGTGTGCAGTCTGAAGATCTATCACACATCTCCAAGAAGACGGAGAAGAAAAAGAAAATCATCAAGAGTACTGATCAGACATTGACTCCTGCTGCCATTCTGCGTGAAGAGCACATTGATCTGTCCAGCGATGACGATCTTGCAGATGATGCTCTTGAGCAACTGATCAAGAGCAAGGAAGAAGCAGAGATCTTCAATAATTTGCCTCTCTTTGACATGGCAATCATCCATAACTTCATTGATGAGTGGTTTGACACACCAAATCTCAGCTTTGATGATTTGCAACTTCCCATTGGCCTCAGCGTCTCCTTCAATGGCGCTATTGCTTCTGAGATAGCTATTGCTAAGCGCATTGTCGAACTGAAGCATAAGATCGACTTCGAAAAGGCTCAGTTCAAGAAGCATGTGGCCAAGCTCAGCGTGCAAGATGTCAAAAACTTCAAGATCATGCTGCATGAGCCCAAAGAAGCCTTTCACAAGAAGCGTGAAGAAGCTAGAGGCTCCCGTGAGCGCATGAAGAGTCTGGCTGACAAGTGTGTGCTAGCCTAAAATGAGGCTGAGAAGCGCAAGGCTCTTGGTCGTCCTGGCATTGACCCCAGAATGGCTGCAAAGAATAAGAAGCTATCGACTGTCCAATCTGCACCATCAAGGCAGGATGAACCTTGCATAGTCTTCCCAAGCAGCATGACTGGCTCGAAGCCAAAGTCCATGTCAACCGCTTCAGAACAGAAGAAGACGAGGGCTGAAGAGGCTGAAGCCAGAAAAAGGAAAACCTCAGAAGCCTCTGATGCTGCTCCCTCCAAGAAGAAGCGCAAGATCAAGAAGAATCGGGCTGCTCCCACAGAGCCCTTAGTTGTTGAACCTATCTCAGTGGTTCACCCTGCATCTGCAAACCAAGAACTACGAATGATTGGTCATGAGCCTGCTTCCACAGAGGCTCATGAAGCTGAAGAGATTCCAGTAGTTGATCCCATCGCTGCTGAAGACATTGGTCACCATGACAATGTTGAAGATGATGAAGTTCTTCCTCAGATTGAACACAACGTGGTATCATCGCCTGTTCTCACGAATAGCAAAATCATCAGCATTGGTCGTCCTCTGACGCCAATTGCTCAGGATGCATCATGGGCTGATCGCCCGCAACAACAAGACTCCCCCAGTACTCCCCAACACCAACAAGTCACACCATCTGTGCAAGTTGAAGAGGATGAGGCCCAGCCAACTCCATCACCAAAGGCGTCGCCTGTACTACAAAGGCTTCGCAAAGGACCAAGGCCTCAAGTCCCTCTTCCGAGCGTTCCAGAAGGAGAAGTGCACCACCGATCTGTTGCACGTCAGGTGTTTTCAGAAGCCACTCCAACTTTGAATGTCTCCGTGTCTGAAGCCCAAGCCGCTGAAGATAATCCGGCTGCATCAGCCGATGACGAACATCAAGAAGAACGTATCCCTACTCCTCCCATCACTGAAGAAGCTGTTCCTAAAGTGAACGTGCCTGTGCCAGACCGTCCAGCTCAACAAGTGGAGGTTTAAAACGTTGAGGCTGCCACCACCAACGCAAATGAAGCCAATGACGTAGTCATGGCTGAAGCTAATGTGGAGCCTGCACCAAGCAACATGCCAGAAGTCAATGCTGCAACTGCTCCTGAAGCTTCAGTTGTGCAGCCTGAAGCCACTGTTGTTGCCACTGCTCCTATTCCGCCACCAAGGCCCTATACAATTGAGCAAGCATACAACCATGGCGAGCTAATCACAGTAAGATGGCCCGTTCTGGTCCCTCCTCCTAATGTCTCTGGTCCTCAATTTGATTATCACATTGAGCATAGGCCTCAGGTCCAGAAACCAAAGTCAAGACTGCCAAGGTTTCCAGGTACTGCCACATCTGCAGGGTCCTTCAATGCAAATGGTTTCAAAAGCCACAACACCTTCTTTGACAGCTCAAAGAACCCCTACTCAAGGCCAAGAATATCATCTGATCGTTTCTGGAGTCATCAGGAACGAAGCTATTACTCCTGCGTTATGTATGATCAAGGGCGCATTTTCCCTCATATGCGCCTCGACACTGAAGCCATTGCTGGACTGCCATGCTTAGAAGAAGCACTTGACTGCTTTCGTGATGCAGGTCTGCTCAGCTTTGTGACAGACAAAGAACATTGGAATGAAGAACTATTGCTTCAATTCTATGCTACCCTCCACATTCGCGGCTACAACAGGGATACAAAGACATGGGTTCTCGAGTGGATGACAGGAAATGTTCATCATGAAGCCAAAGCTCTTGACATCATTGAGCTTACAGGGTTATCCACTCCCGGAGAGCTGTACGAACCTGGTTGTCAACACCACCGCAATGCACTAGAGAGCATCTTTCATAAGCCAGAACCCAACATGAGCTAGATGTTGAGCATGATGAAGCCTTTGCCACATGATGCTGAATACCCAAAGGAGTTCTTTGTTGATGACCTTGAGTATCTGCCGCGCACCATATATCACATCATCAGGTGGACTCTATGGCCTATCAAAGGACATTCATCAGCCGCAAAACTTGAAGGAGCCATGAAGACATTGGTCTTTTACATCCTCAATGGCATCAGCTTCAATGCACAAGATTTCTTCCTCCGGCAACTGGCTGCATCTGGATCTGACCTTTTTGGTCTGAAATTCTATGCTCCATGGGTCATGCGCCTCATCAAGCTACACTCTGCTATCAACTATCAGCCCTCTGCTCGCAATCATGTGATCTTTCTACCAGAGGTTGATATGTCAGTTGAAGCCATATACCCTGAGCCTGCCAAGAAGCCTCTCTGTCTTCAAAATGCTGAACACCATAGCTTCACTCAGCCTATGGAAGGAGTCCAAGCAGTAACTCGTGTCTATCCAATGGCTGGAAACACTCGTCTACCTCATCGTGCGCCAACTGAAGCTACTGAGAGCACAATTGCCCAAAGATCTAAGAAGTGCTCTCGTGTCCTGAATGACCGAGAACTTCTTGTGGCACTACATCAGAAACAAGATAAGAATCACTTTTGGCTCAAGCGTCGGATGCAAAGCCTCTTGGTGGATGTAAATCGCATTCGCAATCTCGCCACCAAGAATGCATTTGTCACTCACGAAACCTGTCGGCGATCATGGAAGAGCTTGACCCTGCTCAGTGCTGAAGCAGATCTTCAAGACGATGGCTTCACTGAACGATTCAAGTTTGACTCCACTCCTCCACAGAATGCTTTCCTACGACGAACTCCATCTCTTGAAGACTCTGACTATTCTTCCTCCGCGGAAACTGTGAATGCCAATGTGATCGATGATGAAGACGATGCTACTTCACCACCCCCTACTTCTGCACGCATCGACACTGCACCAAGTTCGTCTGCGCCGCCAAACAACAACGATAACCCTGCTGCTTCATCGACTCCTCAAGAGGACGAGTAGATGCTCTGTGTCTTCAAACCTTTTTGGTCATTACTGACAAAAGGGGGAGAAGCATATGAGTTTGATAGTCTTCAAGCGGGTTCATATGGGTGAGTGCTTTATATTTTGCCTATGTGTTTACAACTCTTGCTTTTGATACATTTCGTTCTTTGAGTTGTAACACTTAAACTCGATGGTCGTCTGCAACTTATTTGCTTTTCCATGTGCGATGATAACTTCCGCACTTAGATCATTCTGCAGATGTCCATTTTTCATTATGCATGTCACCCTCTTAGTTATATCATTTCACGCATGATGAATTATCTTCATAAGTTGAAGAGGATCTCCACAAGTACAACCTGCCATGTGCATTTGCATTCCAAAAGCAAATTACTTATATGCACATCTTCAGGGGGAGCCCTTGCCACTTATGAAGACAATACCCTATACTTTACAATTTCACATACTTCATTCCCATTGAAAACTTCAACCAGTTTGTCATCAATCACCAAAAAGGGGGAGATTGTAAGTGCATCTAGTGCCACCCCTAGTTGGTTCTGGAGTATTGACGACAAAGTTGGTTGAGGGACTAATGCGTTTGTGAGAATTGCAGGATAACGCAGGTAGTGTCCCTCATTGATTCGATTTACCTACCGGAGATGACCCCTAAAAATGTATGAAGACATTGAAGACAATGGTGGTGTGTGAAGATATTCACATTGAAGACTATGACATGAGAAGACACTGAGTGAAGACTATGGAGCGCAAAGACTGAGTTGTTTTGTTGTTTCCTTTTCTTCTTTGTTAAGTCATAGGAACCACCGTACTGTTAATTGGGGTCCAAGTGAACAAAGTCAGAGTGACTGAAGTGATGCTCAACCCAAATCCTATGTCTTCGAGCGAAGACAATGAGAGCAAATCTTATCCAGAGCTGGATGAGTGAGCTTAGCTTGTAGCCCAAGTAAAGTTGGCGTGTGTGTTTGAAATCTGACCGTTGGAACACTATCAGTTCCTTAGTGACCCAGGGTCATTTCGGACATATCAGGTCGGGGTGCCTTGTGGCTATAAATAGCCCACCCCCTACACCATAAATTGGTGGCTGCTCAGAGTTAGTTTACGGCTTTTGTCGTTTTGAGAGCAACCCACCTTGAAGCCTTTGAGAGAGAAATCCTTGCGAGGACAAAGCCCAAACACCCAGAGCCAAAGAGTGTTAGGCATCACTGAAGTCTTTCTGTCTGTGTGACCTGAAGACTTATTACACTTGAGGACTGTGTATCCTCCAGCCGGTTAGGCGTTGCGTTCTGAGCATCCAAGAGTCATTGTGGATCGCCGGTGAATGAAGTCTGTGAAGGTTCGGAAGTCTACCTTGAAGACTTACCAGAGTGATTGGGCGAGGACTATGTGTCCTTAGCTCAAGGGGAATAAGGTGAAGACGCAGTCTTCTGAGTTGAATCTCAGCCTCCCTAACCAGACGTACATTTGTCACAGCAACTGGAACTGGTCCAACAAATCATGTGTCTTCAACAAGTGACTGGTTCTATCTCTTCCCTCCCTTTACTTTGAGTTTGTCTTCGTGAAGTCATTGCCTATTTGTCTTATCTGTTTGACTTCATTGCTTGACTACTATCGTTGATTGGCTTCATACTATCTTCCATCCTGATCCTAACTACCTAGCTGCTATTAGTCTTTGTACATTCACATAATTGCATACTTGACTATGGCTTGCTTGTTGTAGTTTATCTTCCGCTGCATATCAATTAGGTCATTTCTATTGCTTGTCTTCGAAACTTCCATGTTTTGAAGACTTTGATAAAAATTGCCTATTCACCCCCCCTCTAGTTGATAACTAGCACTTTCACTGAGGGAGCACGTGTTGTCTCCCATGGTCACACTCTCCGGACCTATTCCAATACCCGTTGCATGGTATTCGGGATGGATACTAGTGTGCTAGCGCCAACACCTTCTCCCTGGTACAGAATTGATAGTCTTGGAGAAAACTCGCTCTTCCTTGGACAAAACTATCTGATGATGGTGAAAGGCGATCCAACTGCTGTTGACACAATGTTACTAGTACCATTTATGAGAAGCAACTATGTCTATACCTCGGACATTAGGGTGGTTCCCTACCCTGGTACTGATATAGTAGGCCTCTTCAGCCTGGATGATCAGTCCTGCGTTGGTCTCGATATCGATGATAGATGGCCCATCTCAGAGAATCACTTGTGGTTCAAAGCAAGTGTTTCCAACGCCGAGGAATGGTTGAGTTGAAGTTCATTTCATTGCTTGTTATTTTTTGTGTGGTGAAAACTTTAGTATTTATAATGTATCCTCGTTGTCGATGTAGGTTGATGACCTGTTGTATGTAATAAAATGATATGCCTGTGATAAACTTACTAAATTTATGAATGGCTTTCGAGTTGCTTCTGTGAGTGAGTGGTGCGACGAGGCAAAAAAATGTTTTCCGAATACATAATTGTACGTGCATTGCAACAGGTTATCGGATGAGGCCAATCAACAATAGTAGTACACTATTTGTACTAGCTTCACATGCTTCGCGCGTCGTGCGGGTGTTTTTACTGTAGCCATATTGTACATAACCAGCACCTCGAATCCTCGATACTAGTACTATATAAGTAAGTAGTAGGAGTAGTAGGGTGGCATGGGCCAGAACAAGCATTCACGTCCAGGAGTACGACACACGCCACCAGCACGACTTCCATCTGACACCATATTTCTTGGAGTCCATGCTAGAGCAATCTCTTCAACCTCATCGTTTCTCTAACTCAGCCATCGCGCGGCGGGCAAGGTGGGGGTTTGCCAATAGTCGATTTCCTCAACTGCGGTCCCACTTGTAAGGTCAACTCCAACGCTCTATCAATATATGGATGTACTCTTCTTCCTGGTACAAAAACTTGCATCCATTCTACTCCCTCCGTTGCACAATACATGCCTTCTATTTGTCAAAATATATATGTATCTAGACATGTTTTATTATATAGGTACATCCATTTTTGGACAAATGGAAGTCAAGTATTTTGGAACGGTGGGAGTACACAATAAAAAATTTAAGTTAGCACAACTAGTCTAATCCGAGAGCACAACCGAAGATTTGGTCGGGTTCTTCCTCCTTTTGCCGACACATGGGACATCCAGCATCCAGGTCGTGTCATGACAAAAAATAGAGTGGTAGTTGAAGCCACGAGATGTGCATCTTGGGTTAAACTGTAAATAGAATCTTACTACTCTTGAGTAGTAACTCCAAAAGCGGCCACCGAAGATCTTTATTGGATTTGTTTTTCATCACCAGCACGTCGAGGTGAAAGATGTGCAGGTTCAGTGGGTCCTCTTGCGTTTTCACTGACATGTGGGGCCGCATGTGAGCAAACAGACGATGGGCTTCGTGCGTCCGCTGGCTGGCTGAGAAGAGAGATAGAGGAGGGCTGAGCACAGACTGCAGGAAATTTGTTCTACGTAACCAACACCTTGATATTCTTGTGTGGTTGTTTCTAGAATAAAAAAAGGAGGTACCCCTACTTATGTTACTCCCACTACGCCTAGCCTAAGGTTAGTAGGTGACCTTGTGCTTGGCTCTTCGCCTCTTCCAAAAGTCGGTGGTTCTACAGTAGTGCTTTTGGCAATCTGACACCAAATGAACTGTTGTACGTCCACCGCTTGTAAGCAAAAGTTTCGTCTCGTGCTACGAGCCACCGCGCACGCGTTGGCGAGGGAGAAGGTGTACTCAAGCTTCTCGTCATTCTGCGAGTTGACGGGACACATCAAAGTTATTTACTAGTAGTACGTACTCTCTCCAAAAAAGGGCTGACCATGTCATTGCTACCATCCCGTGCTCCGTCATTGAGTACGTGCACTATTCACGTGCCATCGAGGAGAAAAAATATTGCGTAGGTGCCATCGAAGTGCACGACTCACTTACGAAAAAGGTTTCCCCCCGCTTTCCCCCCGCACGACTCACTTACGCACTGCTTATTTGATTATCTCCATTTTCTTGCATGACATGTGCACGTTGATGCTAGATGTCTCGCGTGTTGGGAAAAGGATGAACAAAGCTCATGTAAAAGAAAAGAGTTGAAGAGCATAGATTCCCGACGTCCGAGGAGGAGCAAGGAACCTCGCGATGGAGCTTCTGCAAGGAACCTTGCGCGTTTCCCCCTGTTTTTGCCGCCTTCCCACCTATAAACAAATAAAAGAACATGAACTTTTCCCATGTACAAGACGCATGCAGCCACGCATGTACACAAGCCAACGCACTAACTCCATCCGATCCAACTCATGCACATACGCGCACAGCATGGAGCACACAACACACATACACAAGACGTGCATGCACACACGCTCGGCCGTAGAATGCACGTGAATAACACATGCATGCGCACACACTCGGCTACATGGAGGCATGCACCATCCGTGGCGACGTCCGGTTCGTCGTGCTACGGCGAAGCTCGCACGCAATGGCGCATACGCATCTCTTGTAGCACCTCTTTGCCGTCGTTGCTCAACTACTAGTCGCAGTCGGAGACGAAGACGACCGCAGCCTCGGCCTTAGAGCTAGCACCGATGGAAAAACATGCACGCTGCACGCAGACGAGCACATACGGAGTGCCCACGACGTGGTGGTGGTGCGTCCCCAGTCGCCTCTACTCCTTCTGCGCACGTTGTCTATGAAGGCGGCTGCATGCTAATGATGATGTGGGTGAGATCTTCTAGGAATCATATGATGACGAGGAAAATTATGAGACACAAAGTGACGTACACCGTCAAGGTCCATGGTCAAGGGGGTGCTAGTAAGTTCTTAGATGTGCTTAGAGCAAGTACAATAGAGCTGAGTCAGCGGGCTATAAGGAATAAACTAGTATATTTCTGCTTAGTTGGAGGAAAGAGAAGAGGAGAGAGAAGGTAAGCAGGCTCTTCGTGAAGAGCCAGCTCTAGCACGTGCTCCTAGGCACTTTGTGAGAATGAAAGGTGGGCCACATAATAAAAAATTAGTAGTACACTCTTTTGATCTACTATTTTGTACATGTTGACTATAAGATGGGCTGCAGATGACATGGCACTGGCTATACTATTAATGATCTTTAGATGAGGTGCTAAGTTCATTAAATGGCTTAGTAACTCAAGTCTTCAATGCATAGGTGCTTAGTTTATTGGTGCCACATCATATTTTATGCCTACGTGGCAGGCTTAGCAGCTATACACGGTGGAGCACTGGGAGAGGCCAAGGCTGGTCATAGTGGGGAGTAACTTGTACTGTAACATATTACTATGTTACTCTAAACATCTCTATAATCCGGACAGGAGGGAGTAGTAACATAGACTAGTGTCATATGAAGAGTATGGGAGCACATGATATTTCCCCGTCCGGACCGATCCCAAGTTGGCTTCTCACCTTCTTGGCCCAACAAAAACCGCTCCCCCCTCCCGCGCGCGCTTCCCGCCCGGTGCCAGCTAAGCCCACCGCTCCACATTGATGGCAAGTCAGGGCGACACGACCTCTCACTGCTTCCGCCGTTGAAGCGGCGCGCCGACCGAGGGCACCGCCCGCTGCACGCTCGGCATTTCAGACTACCTAGTGGATAGTAACTTTAGAGCAAGTACTACAATTAGATGACATAAGCAGGCTATAAGGATTTAAATATAGTATTTGTGCTTAGTTGAAGGAGAGAGAAGAGGAGAGAGAAGATAAGCGGATTGTAAACGTGTAGCCGGTTGTACTCCAACATACTTTGTGAGACAAAAGGTGGGGCCATTGTTAATGATATTGTATTTATACTGAAGGGACTAATAGACACCTTAATTACTCTGTTTTTTGAGACAAACCTTGGTGGGGCTATTATTGACTTTTTTGAGCTATTATTGACTTGGACGTGGGGTTTGGGGGCCAAAGGCCTCTATTATACTCGCACGACCGACCTGACATGATCTACCCTAGCCGCCGTTGTATCATAAGGTTTCGCACCGTTCCAGATCTTAGCGGCTGCCACACAATTCTTCTCCAGCCCTCCTTCTGGCATGCACCGCAAGAAGGGACAACAGTCCTCCGAACCCCGCCTTTCATGATCCTGTACGGGAGAGGGGCGATCAGGTTTTTGGGGAGCACACTCCTGTGACTGCTGCCAGCGACGACTTCCTCAACGACAGCCTTCTTCCCCGACCGTGGTAACCTCTTCATCAATGACATGAGTGACAACATCAACCACATCGGTTCTGCTCCCACTGTATAGTATGTGATTTTGTCCTCCTGGTTTAGTCCACATCATTACTTTGATGTTTGCAATTGTCGTCATGATCTATTTACTGCTGATTCATATTAAATCCCATACTAAATTGCTCATATATTCAACAATCCAATCCAAAAACCTGATTACACGCAATTTACTCCGAGTGGTTTTGCTGCGCTTTTGAAGGCGCCTACTTTTAAGGGGGTGCAATATAAAAGGTGGCGCACAAGATCAGTATATTGGTTTCAGATCATGTACTGCTATGACGCCACTAAGGGTAAGCCTGAGGGCAATCTTAATCCTACACAGCAGGAAGCTTTTCAGAACATGGATACCCTCTTCAAAGCCGCCCTGCTGAGTGTTCTTGACGATTCCATTGTGGATTCATATATGTCGTTTGACAGCGACAAAGACATGTGGGCTGCTCTCGAGGCCACGTTTGGGCCCTCGGGCGTTGGCAACGAGTTGTACGTCAAGGAGCAATTCTGTGACTACAAGATGACTGATGAGCACTATGTTGTTCAGCAGACTCATGAGATACAGTCACTCTCTAAGGAACTTGAGTACTTTAAGTGTGTGTTGCCGGACAAATTTGTTGCTGGGACCATCATTGCCAAGCTTCCACCTTCGTGGAATGATTTTGCTACTTCTATGAAAAACAAGAGACACGCGTTTTCTGTTTTGGATCTCATTAGCACTCTTGATTTTGAGGAGAAGGCGAGAGCAAAAGACACACGTGCTCGGGTCACTGAGGGAGCTTCTAGTGCCCACATGGTACACGAGAAGAATTTCCAGAACCAGCCCCAAAACAACAACAACTAATCTCAGGGGAATGGCAAGTTTGATGCAAAGAACAAGCCGTCACATTCTACCAACTTCAAGAAGAATTATCATAACAGGAAGGGATACAAACCTCAATTTTGGTAGCACCGCACAAATTTTATATGGCTGCATCTACCTGCTGTCAGCTAACCTCATGGTGCTCCAGGTATTCCTACATTCGTAACTAGGTACAATGACCACCGCAAGATGAAATTAGCTTATTCGTACATTGACTTGCTAAATGCAGTGCGGAATGATCCTTTCATGTGTGGAGGAGCAAACAAGCAGTGCAGCCCAAGGTGGAAATCAACCAAGGACTTATGAAATTATATGTAATCTTCCTCAGGCAGGTCAGCATCCCCTTTATCCAGATGATCGTGTTTTGTCATGCCGAGCTATTGATATGTGCTACTGTTTTGCAACACCGTTTAAGTATAGGTACTATTTTCCTATCTTTTCAGATTCAGGACAATGAATATGATTTCAGGGGAACTACACAATATGGACCCATGTCGAGTCATTTCTATTGCCTCATGTGTTTGCTGCAAATGTGTCAGCATCAATTGCAAGATGAGGCAGCTAGCTAGCTGTGGAGTTTCCAACATGCTCAAAGTGCTTGCAACATTATGAAAAGAAACAATCATGCCCAGGAAATTAATGCGTTCGCAGGGAGGCCCTTTGCTCAGAGAAGCATCTACCGATTTTCTTTATTTCCACACCTTCTCACAGCTCTGTATATTGGTTATAGTATGGTGAATCATTGAGATGCATAGACATGCTGAACTTTTGTTCTTCTGAATGTTAGTTTAATGTGAGTGTCTGCATCCAGTACCGCATCCTCTAATTTGGTGGATGCACACAGAGAAAATAAATCTCCTTAATTTACTCCATAACCACCCTATTAAATAGGCCTAGTAACAAACCAGGCGCATGCAGTGGCCGGCGGGCACATGCATCCTGCATGCATGGCTAGTCAGCCAAGCCCATGCGCCAGCTCCAATGCAGCAACGCAAAAGAAGAGAGCGGTTCTTGGGAAAAAGTGAGTAGTTAGTGCAGCGGGCCTTATAAACACGAACAGCTCACTCTCCCGCTTCATCTCCCCACCCAATTCCCCTCGCTCCCCAATCTTCTTCACTCGTCCAGAAAACCCCGCTCACCTTCTTCCCCACTCGTACAGAAAACGCCTGCTCCTCTTCTTCCACTCCAACAGAAATCCCCAGCCCTCCTTCTTCCCCACTCGCACTGCCACTAGGCTTGTCTCTGGCTACTCTGCTCAAACCCGTGAGCTCGGCGTGACGCCCACAAGGAAAATGGAGTATGCTGGCCCCAGCGCCAAGAAGATGAGGCTCCCGCCAGCGGCGACGCCGGTTGTAGATCACGCACCCGGTAGCACGGGGAGAAGCGGTGAGCCCCCCACCCGGATCTGAGGAACCGGTAGAATCTCCGGTAGACCGCATTAGCGATCTCCCGTGCGTCATCCTTGAGGAGATCATCTCGCTTCTCCCCACCAAGGATTGCTGCCGCACACAAGTCCTCTCAACTCGGTGGCGCTCTCTATGGCGCACCGCGCCCCTCAATCTCGACTGTCGTCAGATATCTGTCCTTCCTGAATTTGATCTCCTCAGAACCATCGTCTCTTCTCACCAGCAGGGCCCTGTTCAATGCCTCTACATCCCGACAAGCTACCTGTTGTCCATACCCGGCAAGGTGGACGCTTGGCTGACATCCCCTGAATTTGGAAAACTCCAGCAGTTTGAGTTCTACCATTACCACGAAAGTTTCATACCATGAACATACCAAGAATTCGTGCCCACACCACCATTGACCATCTCGCGGTTTTCCTCCTCTCTCCACACCGCCACCTTTGCCCGGTGCCATCTACCAGATGATGTGGTACAAATGCTTCGACTCCCACTGCTAAAAAAACTTTCGCTTGTGGTGGTTTATCTATCGGAGGCCTCACTGCACAGCATCATCCACTCCAGTTTCCCTGCCCTAGAGTGCTTGCTGATTGTTTTGGGAATAGAAATCGGTATCAATTGTCTCCAAATAAAGTCGCCTCACTTTAAAAGCATTGGAATTTGTTTTAAAGGACAACAATTCATCATCGAAGATGCCCCTTCACTTGAAAGGTTGCTCCTTCATAATTGTTATACACCTTCAGAATAATTGTCGTCTCTGCGCCCAAACTGGAGACCTTGGGTGTAATTCGTGACCCGTTTAATAATGACAAGGAGTGGGTGTTTGGCTCCTCACTTTTTCAGGTACCGTACATTATCATCTACACATTTGTAATCATATGCTACATTTTTCATTTGTGCGCATAATTTTTATATCATCTTGGAGTACACTTTGGGTACTAATATTATGTTATATGCTCAATGAAGAGTTCGTCCATTGATAGCCTATCAATGCTGCTGGATTCTGTCAAGATCATATATATATCAGAATGTATAGTTTTGATCTGGACATAATTATTGGCTTGTTGCGATGCTTTTGATCTCTGGAGAATTTATACATAGAGGTGATGATTTCATGCCCATTGAAAGCTCATATATATTGTACTAGAATTAACTGTTCAACTGTCGTTATTTCGACTTACTCTTTTTTCAGACCTTAACTATTTTCAATCTTCATGTCTAATTAGGCAGAACCACATGGAGAAAAACATGTAACCAATCATTGGCGTAATAAGCACAAGGATTTCCTCAGTTCTCATGACATTCGTTTGAGGACAATAACGATGGGACGATATGCATCCAACCAGGCAAACAGAAGCTTTGTCACATTCTTCCTGTTGAATGCGAGGTTACTATTGTCCATGAGGCTTAATTTTTACAGCAAGAGATTTCTCACGGACGAACATGTTGAACAGCAAAAAAAGAAGTTTCAGGTGGACAAATGGGCTTCTAAACATGCTCGGCTTCTATTTACAATAAGTTGTAGACATCCTGAAATAAATTTTTTTGCACAGGATGTTGATTTTATGGATCAGACCGATCCATTTGTTTGTGACTTCAAAAAAGAGTGGTTGGGTTAGATGTTACTGTCATGTTCAATCTGGGTTTTGTCTAAAAATTTGATGAACAATTAATCCTTGGACTTTTTGTACCATTTGTATGCTTGACTTGCATGTTGTTGCCCTCGTACTCCCCTCCACCTGCCACTACACTGCCGCATCTTCCATGGCTGCTGTTCGTTCCCGTCCGAGGCCTTGCCGTCGTTCTCCGCCTTGGTTAGCTCATTGTGCCCGCCACCGTCTGGCATTGTCAACATGGTCAACAACCAAGAGGAATCAGGAGATGACTGTACGTGGAGAGGCTGACAGTAGGGACCCACCAGGGTCATTACATTTCGCAAGCAGGTGCCTCATTATTACAAGCCAAAATAATACTTCCTCCTAATTGTTTGACAACTAGGTTCCAGGCCATTGTCAATGTAGTCAATAAACGAGAAAATTACACAAAGAGCGGATAACACCAGGGACCCAGCAGCTCGCCCAGTTGTTTTTCAGTTTCAGAGACGAAGCTCAACTGCGCGCTGTGCGGGGGCTGTGGCCCGTCTAGCCCACGCTTACGCTTTTATTAAGCACATGACAAGCCCTGTTGATATATTTTTTCTTTCTGCAATTGGCTAGCCCAGTTCTTTTTTTTGAGAATACCAAAACCGCGGCCTACTTGCTTTTCTCAGCCCTGCTGGGCTGCAAATCTTTCAAGACGAGGAGGGATGTAAGTAGTAAGAAATGGGCTTCCCCAGAAAATGGGCTATAAGTTGAAATAAATGGGTTGTAAATTTTTAAACCAAAGCCAACCGGCAATTCCATTAAAATATCATTTTTCAGGATTTCTCTACTCTCTACTCTTATAAAAACCAAAGCCAACTGGCAATTACATTAAAATATCATCTTTTCTCCCACAAGATAAACTACTCATACAAATGCATCTTCATGTTCCGTGCAACGAACGGGCATCTTGCTAGTTAAGATTCTAAATTTCATTCATTTTTTTTGCGGAGAATTGTTTTTTGAATTTTATATTGATATAATTTTTTGAAAATTATTTTTAACGTGACTCGAAATTTCGTGATTAAAAGAGTTCGGACCCCACTGAAATATGCAAAATTTCGTTCAATTTTTTAGTAGTGCCCAGAATATATGGTCTGTAATGCTAATAAAAAGAATATGGGCTTCAAATATCCTTAAGAATTAGGAAATGGGCTGTAAATTATTGAAAATAATGGCTAATGGGATGTATGCTGTTTTCAACAGATTTGGAGGCTGACTTCTGGGCCTACTAGGTTGACGATGAGGCTGTCCTAAATTTTTTTTTGACGCGTACGCAAGGCTTTGTCAACTTAGTAAACACACAACAGTGACTATTGGATGTCCATCCAATGGCCGCCGTGCTTCTTCAATCTCTAATCTTCCTACTCCAACCGCCCAAACCAGCGCCGGCGGGACTGCCTGGTCCCTCCTCCCGTGGCTGGCTGTGCTGCCGCCAGGCCATCCCTCTAACCACCCACGAATCCTGTTATTTTCCAGCGACGTCAGCCTCTCCCCGCAGCCGACCAGTCAGCGCTCGTTCTCCCCTCAGTGTGGGCATCCGCTGTGGTGGCTTCGCCAGCTCCGGGTGGTTCTCTTCCTGGGCCTCACCCTCGTCCACCGCGTTTGTGCTCTCGGCGCAGCGAGGTCAACATGGTCTACAAACAACAGCCATCGGAAGAGGCCGACAGTAGGGGCCCACATAGGAAAATGCCTCCTTATTACGCTCAAAATAATGATTCCTCCACCTGATAGTTGGGACCCACCGGAAGGGTCTCTATATTTCATGAAAAAAATGTTCCCCCCGCTGTTAGCTCGGACCCACCGGAAATGCCTCCTTATTACGCACAAAAAAATGAATACTCCCCCTGCTAGCTGGGACTCACCTTGGTGGGAGGCTGACTTGTGGGCCTACTAAGTTTACGGGGACGGAGGGCTTTGTCAACTTAGTCAATATGAACGATTCTAGATCTAGTGACCGTACGATGTCCATCCAATGGCCGTAGTGCTTCTTCAACCTCTAGTCTTTGTGCTCCAGCCGCCCAAAGCAGCACCGGCCGTGCCGCATGCTCCTGCCTCTCGTGGCCGGCTGTGATGCCGCGAAGGCCTCACCTCCCCCTACTACTCCCACCGCTGGCCAGGCCATCCCTCTACTCACCCACACCCCCTATTATTCTGCGACGATGGCAGCCTCACACCGCAGCGAACCAGTGAACCCTCATACTCCTCTACGCGTGGGCATCCACTGCCGCGTCTTCCCCAGCTCCGCATCGTCCCCTTCCTAGGCCTCGCCATCGTCCACCGCCCTGGTGCTCTCGGCGTGGCGTGGTCAACGTGGTCAAGGAACGGCTTCCATCGGACGTGTACTGTACATGGAGAGGCTAACAGTTGGGTCGACGGCCGCAGCAATTAAGTGCCTCCTTATTACATGCAAAATAATTATTCCTCCACCTGACAGCGGGGACCCACCGGACAGGCCACCATATTTCATGAAAAAACGTTTCCCCCTTACTGCTGGGACCCACCAGCTACATCTTCGCACGCAAGGAAGTGCGTCCGGGCAAAAAAAACGATTCGCCCCCCTAACTGCTGGGACCCACCAGCTACATCTTCGCATGCAAGGAAGTGCGTGACAGTCGGGACCCACCTGGTCAAAGCATACGTAACGTTGTCATTCTGGTCACGAATGTGTACGTACATACTGGTCGATGTAGAGGCGCGCACGTGTCGTAGTAGAGGCGTGCATGTAGCATGTACACGTATTTACAACGGCTAGGGTGCAAGAAAGAAAATACGGCCACGTACATACATACGGGCGGGGTCTCGAACGCCTACTCGCGCATACGTACGGCCAGGGCTCGTGAACATGGCTGGGTCGGAACGGAGAAATAGCATCGTCGTCGTGTTCATGGGGAGGCAGCGGAATGCGTCGTGTTCATGGGGAGGCAACGGAATGCGTCGTGTTCATCGGGAGGCAACAGAATGTGTGGGAGCCAACCGGCTGGGTCGAAACGGAATGCGTGGTCATGTTCATCGGGAGGGCTTGGACGGAACAGGCGATGGAAACAAGGCCTGGCGTACCGCAGAACGGAGGAAATAGCCTTGTGTTCGACCGGCCACATTCGAAACGGGATCCTGTTCATCGGGAGGGGTCTGGTGTACCGCAAAACAGAGGAAACGGACCTCCTACTTTCGAAACGGGGGTCCTATTGATTGGGAGGGGTGTGGCGTACCGCAAAACGGATGAAACATACCTCCTATGGTCGAAACGGGGGTCCTGTTGATCGGGAGGGGTCTAACGTACTGCAAAACGGATGAAACGGACTTGTGTTGGAGAGCTACGGTCGAAATGGGGGTCCTGTTCATCGGGAGGGGTGTGGCGTACCGCAAAACGGGACTCCACAGGATACTGTTCATCTCCACCGTCGACCTCCTCTAGCCTCCACGGGCTATCGTCGACCTCCTCCAGCCTCCACGGGCTCCTGTTCATCCAGCCTCCACCGCGCGCTACTCCACCGGCTACTGTTCAACCACCCCTCCAAGGGCACCCCTCCACCATCTACTGTTCATCTAGCCCTCCACACCACGGGGTCCTGTTCCTCCACCTCTCCATGGGCACCCCTCCACCGTCT
>NC_041385.1:573662312-573675556 GCF_002162155.2 Triticum dicoccoides | reverse complement strand
CGCTCACTGTTCATCCAGAGAGGTAGCATCGATCGGCTTCAGTTAGCAGCAGTAGCGAAGGAATCGATCGCTCGGGTTCAGTAACGCGTAGCCTGAAGTGCAATCGCTTGGGTTCAGTTAGAGCCCAACGCCTCGCTCGGGTTCAGTTAGAGCCAACGCCTCGCACACACGCGTGTACGTGTACGAGAGAAACGCGCATCGCTCGCCCCCCGACCACCCACGTAACCGGGAACTCCCCGAAATTTTCCTCGCCCTCGCTTCTACCACTATTTTTTCCGTCATGGACGGCCCAAAGAACGTCATGCAGCTGCGTCTCCGGCCCGCCCAGGACGAAAAGCCCATTTTCTGTCATGATTTTTTGTCATAGAAGTAGGAGCCCACCACATCTATGATGATACCGGGTTTTGTCACAATTATCGTCATAGAAGTGTCATATGTATGACAGAAAAAAATTCGTTCGACCCAAAATGTCACGGATGTGTCTTTTTTTTTGTAGTGATTCCCTATCCAAATCTAGAAATAACTTCCTCCTTCACGTCAGTGTTGATCATCGTACTAGTAGTACCTTTTATCCAAATATAGCAATCCAAATTTCCAAATTAGTCGACAGCGTGTTCAAAAAAAACCCACCCTCCCGGATAGAAAAGAGGATTTTAGGAACATACTGTGCGCGTTTCAAAATCCTGTGTTAGGATGAGAAGGAACAAGTGTGGCGTTTCGCCGAGGGCGCAGAAACCTGTAGGGTACTTGCACTTTGGGCACTGCAAATGAAACACACTAGATTCAGTAGGAAGAAAAATGCATCAACGGCGGCGGCTGCCATCCTAGGATTACCTGCGACCAAGGGACTTGGATTTATCGGGGATGGATGAAGAATTCATACCTGGTTCTCCATGAGAAACCCCTATGCAATCGCCGAGAGGGGGTTTTCTCTGAACAAGCAGATGAGGGTGAAGGGGATTCAGGCCCAGTGAAATATTGCCGCTTCGTCCGTCCAGCTTACTGCTAAAGCTAGAAAGGGGGGGTTTGTGATTTGACGGCTCATTGGGCATTACTGCGGCGCTACGACCGGGGTGTGTCTACGGTGCAGTTGTGCACTCTAATTTGTGCATATGGCACGTGGATCCTGTTGCCGGTTGCCCCACATATCAGAGAAAGGAAGTAGAAAGACAGGAGTAACTAGTTACACATAAATATATTTTTTGACAGAGAGATACTCCCTCTGTAAAGAAATATACAAATCTTTTATATCACAGACAGGCTCACCTTGCCGAGAAATATACTCCCTCTGCAACGCACGGGCATTATGGGGGTTCAGCTTTTTTTATGGGGGTTCAACTGAGAATATAATACTCAGACAGGCTCACGGTTCTGGACTTTGGGCCGCATGCCCACCCTTCATGTTTGGGGGCCCATGTGTTCAACCTCAGCGCTTTTCATATTGCAAGCAATTGGTACGGTGCTGGTTTTAGATGCTGTCGCAAGGTGAATACACAAAATTGAATAAAGCACGACAACTGTTGGAATGAAATCGAACGACAATTCCTAACCAGCAATCAGAGTTGCAATTCTATCAATGATATACCATGTGATAAATAATACTGTCGTACTACTTATACACACAGGACACTTGTTTCACCATTCCAGATTATTGCATCAAAATCTCTTGGAGGATAGACCAGTTCGGCAGTTGCGTGCTACTACTAAAGAATTTCAAAGTTGATTGGACCAGCTCTCCTTGCCGAGAAAGTTCAATTTTGACATCATCCCCTACCGCAAGATATGATTTAGATTTGAACCTTGACCATCCTTTAGCATCAATCATCATGCGACCATCCTTTGTACTTACGGTATATTGAACAGGTTCATTCGCACCAAGGCTGCGCATGGTAAGAGAAACTTGGCCGCGGTCGCCCGGATTGTTGAACGTCTCCCTCATTGCTCTAGGAATTCTCTGTTTGCAAACAAGAAGACATACCGAAACAGTTAGATCAACACAGTGAATCATGTGAAACAACATGGAAAGAAAAAAGAACGAAGCACTTGGGCGGCCAATGCTTACCAAGAAGGTGGACATGTTGGTTTTTGTAAGGACTTTGGTATATGAAGTGCGAACTGCAGCCTAGTCTGTTGCCGGTGCAACTGCACGGGCCGGAGCAGATGCAAGTGCAAGTGTTGGTGCAGGTGCCGAAGTCGCTGCTGCTGCCGGAGATGGTGCTCCATGTAGAGCTGGTGCCGATGTCGGAGCAGGTGCCGGTGTCGATGCCCGATCCTCCGGTAGATCAGACTGATCCACTGACACGATCGGTGCCCTATCCTCAGCTGGATCAGACTGAGCTGCTGTTGCTGTCAGTGCTAGAGCAACTGTCGGTGCATGATCCATTGCTGAAGGTGGTACCGATGTGCGAGATAGCGGCGATCGTGTCTGGTCTGCTATGATCAGCTTTCTAACTTGACTAGGATCCGTGACCGTGATCCAGTTTTTTTCTTCATTTCTTTTAAACGCGAGAAGGACTAATTGTGGCGTTTTTGTTAAACCAAACTGCAGTTCATCATAGGGATTCAGCTTGTACTCAGACAACAGACGGATCCAATTTTTTCCAGTAATATAAGTGATGGACAGTGCCTTTGTTACTGACACGACATAAGAAGTGAAACCTACAAAAATAGCCATCGTAGAGCAAACCAAATGGTTTATTCTGTGATGAATGTCACATGGCAAAACCTACATCATAAAATTGCAGGATAGGAAAGAAAACATGACATTAAATCAATAAGATTTAGACAGTAAATCAATAAGATTTACTTGATGTGACACGAGTGAATCCTTTGTCACACCCTAGCTAGTCATGCATTAGAGTGTTGCATCATGTTTATTCTTTCATCAGAAACCTGAAATGGGGATGACAGAACCCCCAGCCCCCTCTGAAACCAACTAGGGTTTACTAAAAACTTTTTCAATGAACCTGAAATGCCCTTCTAAAATGCCCATCATTTTTGTCCTGGTTCAGAACCCCTGCCAAAAGTGATGCACATTTTCCTAGGTCATCCTAGGGTCTTTGAATTAAATCATAGATATTTGAATTTGGGCATTTAAAATTATATAAAATATTTAGATGCCCAAATATCTCCAAACTAAAATGTTTCATGTTGGAAATAATCCAACTATGGACCAGGAGTAGTTTGGTGATTTTAGGAGTTGCCTAGGTATTTTTATTAATTCAACAAAGTTGCAGAAGTATTAAAAAAACAGAAAATAGAAAAAAATAGAAAAACTTACCTGGCGCCAGCACCCGACCCACTTGCCAGCCCAGCCCAGCGCCGCTCCAGCGAGCTGCTTGCCGGCCAGGCAGGCAGGCAGGTGCCCGACGGCGACCGCAGCGCGCGCCACGCACCTGCTCGCTGCCTCACCGCTCCCCTCGCCCGGTGACGTCGTGGATCGCTCCCCATCTCTTCCCCGAACCCCCCAGACACCCCCTCTCCTCTCCAGCTCCTCCCCCTCGCGCCCCCCAGCCATGGCCGACGCTACCGCCGCCGTGCCTACGTCGTAGCCGCGCTCCCCGCCGCCCGTGCGTCCTCTCGTCGTGTCCAGGAGCTCCGCCGCTGTCCACTTCATCGAGCAAGCCGAGCCCCGAGCACTCGCAACGCCCGAGTCCACCGCAACGACCTCGCCCGAACCGCCGTCGCCGGAGATCCCCTTCAACACCGTCGCCGCCTCAGCTCGTCCCCGACCCCGCCGGTGGCCTCTACGGGTGCGCTGTGAGCCTAGCTACCCCTCCTACCCTCCCTCTCTCGTTCCCGAGCCGTGTAGTGACCTCCCGGAGCTCAACCGCACCCACCACCGTGGAGCTCGTCGCCGACGTGCTCCCGGTCATCCTCCGGCCACTCCACGGTGTCCATCATGCTCACCGCGTCACGTAGCACCTAACTAGCTACTCCCCGCACCTCACCGACCCCTCTTGCGTCAAGTTCGACTTCGGCCGAACTCCGGTGGCCGCCAAAGTCGTCGTCGGCGCCAACTCCGGCCACCCCGACCCCAACGGACTCCACCAAGAGCTGCGGTTCGTCCTCAGCTCCTCTCCGGTGGCCTCCGCGGCTCGTTTGGTTGCCGGAACGGCAAAAACCACTTCCGCCGCCGCGTCGGGCTCGCCGGCAGCTAAACGCCGGTGCAGCCGACCGGGTTTGACCACGGGTGGGCCCTGGTTGACTCCCCTGAGTCAATGACAGGTGGGGCCCAGCCCTGTTAACTAATTAGGATTAGTTTAAATTAATTTTAGTTTAGTTAATCACACTGACACGCGGGACCCACTGTCAGGTTTGACCCGGACCGTGTCCCGTTGACCTGCTGATGTCACATTGACGTCAGGCTGACGCAGTAATTGATTTTCTGGATTTAATCTAATATAGGAAATTCCAGAATATAGTTTAAATTTCAAAAATTCATAACTTTTAATCTGTAACTCCAAATCAGACAAATTATATATGAAAAATGATCAGAAAAATCCAATCTATCCATCTGTACTATTTTCATGCATGATTAAACAAGTTAACTTGATGTTTAATGCAGAACAAGGTAAAACACTTTAAAGGGCCATGTATGAGTTTGAAATTTGAATCTTTGGTTCAAATTGGCTCAAACCCTTCTGGTCTTAGTTGCATTAGCCCAACACACTCATATTGCCATGTTTCATGCATGCATCATATTGTTGCACATTGTTTGGTGATGGTTGTGTATCGGTGTTCTTTGCGGTAGGTTCTGCCTCCGAGGAGTACCGTGATTACCCTAACGAAGAACCGTATCAGTGCATCGAACCATCAGGCAAGCAACCAACCATTTGATCATATCGATACAATCCCATGTTCTCACTCCTGCTCTCTTTTACTGCATTAAGACAACGCGTTCAAACTGCTGTGTGTTACGGTAGTTGAACCCACTTCCTCTGCATGACCTGTCATTGCCATAGTAACTAGATGAAACCCACTAGCATGTGTAGGAGTTGTTTGAGCCATATGTATGTGTTGTTCCTACCTTGCTATGCCTGCTATGCTTAGAGTCGTGTCCAGTCTGGTTCATCTGGGTGATGGGCTAGAGTGAAATGATTATGTCGGTAATGAGAGTGGTGTGGTGAACACGATTTGGTAAAGGTATCGATGAGAGGCCATGTAGGAGTACATGGTGGGTTGTTTCATTGAAGCCGACCTTAAGCACTGAGATCTGTATGTGTGATTTAAGATACAGCTACTACCATGCTTTGGGCCCTGAAATATGACACCGCTCGACTTCTTATCCACCCTAGTTCTCTGTCCAGGAGTTGCAAGTAGTTTCTGGTGTTTGTAGCCTACTGGAGGCCGTGGACAGCGCTGACCGTAGGGGTGGGCTGTGATGCGGTAGGTACATGGCACGGTGTACCGAATACCCGTTAGGTATCTCGGGAACCCTGTTCACATCGTTTGGGGCTGTGAGCGAAACCTCGGCCGGGTCTCCTCATGGATGGAACCCGAATAGGGGATAAACCTGGACTAGAGACTTAGGTGTTTAGGTAGGTCATGGTCTACACCCACGTCGGCTTTCGCTTGAAGTCTGCCGAGCACATGTCGTGTGCAGACGCTAAGTGGTGGAAACATGGATGAAGAAGTACACCCCTGCAGGGTTAACATGATCTATTCGAATAGCCGTGTCCGCGGTAAAGGACTACTTGGTTGCCTATACAGTTCATAGACAAGTAAATGGAAACTACTAAAAGCCTCAAGATAAGTGTGAGTGCCGAGGATGGCTCTTCCGTAGGAAGACGGAGGTGGATCCTCGGTAGTGTATTGAAGTGGTGAGTAGTGGACTCGTGTGCGCAAAACCATTTCAAGTTGGAGTCTCGTAGGATAGCCTAGCCAAGAGTCAAAGCTGGCTTGCTGCAACAACTCCACTAACCCTTCTTGATAATGTGCATGTATGTAGGATCTGATGTAAGTCTTGCTGAGTACCTTTGTACTCATGTTGCTGTAATTTACATTTTTTACAAAAGACGCTGCAACCCCTTCTGATGGGTTCTTCGTAGACGTTGACATCAATGAGTAGGCTAAGGCCCAGGTGGTGATCCTGAGCTTGTGAAGGACCACGTAGTATAGCTAGGCTTCCCAAGCCTCTTTTTATTTTACTAGTTGTCTGTACTCAGACAAGCTACTTCCGCTGCTGGTTTGTATGACTGTATGACTTGAATGCTGGGTCGTGTGACCCGTACCTATGTGTATGTTATGTATGGCTCTCTGAGCCTTAAATAAAGTACTTGTGTCGTAGAGTCATGTTGTGATTCCATGTTGTATTTGCACATATCGAGCATACTGTGTGTATGTTATTGAAATGCTTGGTATGTGTGGGATCTGACTATCTAGTTGTTTATCTTTAGTAGCCTCTCTTACCGGGAAATGTCTCCTAGTGTTACCGCTGAGCCATGGTAGCTTGCTACTGCTCTGGAACACTTAGGCTGGCCGGCATGTGTCCTTCTTCGTTCCGGTGTCTGTCCCTTCGGGGAAATGTCACGCATTGAGTACCGGAGTCTTGTTAGCCCGCTACAGCCCGGTTTACCGGAGTCCTGCTAGCCCAGTGCTACAGCCCGGACCCACTTGCTGATGACCGACACGTTCGAAGCTGGGTCATGGATGCCTGTCCCTGTAAGTCTGTGCCACTTTGGGTTTACGACTAGTCATGTCAGCCCGGGCTCCTTATCATATGGATGCTAGCGACACTATCATATACGTGAGCCAAAAGGCGCAAACGGTCCCGGGCAAAGGTAAGGCGACACCCGTGGGGATACCGTGCGTGAGGCCGCAAAGTGATATGAGGTGTTACAGGCTAGATCGATGTGACATCGAGTCGGGGTCCTGACAGCGTTGGTATCAGAGCCGGACTGCCTGTAGGTTCTCCAAGCCAAAGTGGTCGATGTTGAGTCTAGAAATTCTTTAGTTATATGTAGGGGAATTGTTTGTGGGTTGGAACGTAAGGCTCTTTTTACTCCTTTATCTTATGACATTCTGATCTGAGTCAGTCTATTCTTCCACCGGGGGTTAAGGAATTAGGATCTATTCTCTCTATCAGGATCACGTGTTACTAATCAGTAGTACCT
The DNA here is from genome assembly GCF_002162155.2 of Triticum dicoccoides. Classification (NCBI taxonomy): domain Eukaryota; kingdom Viridiplantae; phylum Streptophyta; class Magnoliopsida; order Poales; family Poaceae; genus Triticum; species Triticum dicoccoides. The sequence continues at coordinate 573,668,441 of NC_041385.1, read as the reverse complement.
TATAGGTTTGATGGATACAAGCCTAGTTCAGTTCTACTACCACATTATGTTGTTAGGATGGACTCAGAACTTTGATATGATGATGTTGAGTGTGTATGAAATCCTTTGTCAAATGTCTCAAAATCCTTCTTGAGCATTTACAGCTGTTATGCTGCCGAAATTTTGCTAGAAATTCTAATGCCTTTGCATTATGGTTGTGCTTTCAGATGGCCACTCGCGACCTCAATCAAGTGGTTCACCTGACTCGATGCCTAGATGTACCCGGCCATACCGCCATGTTGGTCAGGGTAATGACTAAGGCTGGATACCGTTGGTATCCCGAGTACACGGTCGAAGAGCAATTTCGAGACTTTAATCAAAGCCAGTATCTCTGCACTGTCAGGATATTTCCATCTTATCATGGATCCACCGAGCCCCTTCACTGCTCCTATGGACTCGGGGTTACTATTGAGATGGCTGTGCAGGACGCCGCCTACTCTATGATGACCATCATGCGAGTCAGGTCTGGCCTATTTCGGGACTCTGATTTCCGGTATATGCCAGGATCACTTCCGGGAGCACAAGGGTATCTCCAGGCTATCTATGCTGACCCCACTCAGGAGGATTCACGGACTCGCACCACTGCTGAGATGCTCGAGGATAAGGACCGTGAAAATCGGGCCTTGAGGCTAGAGCTCTTCAATACCCGTGCTGACCATTGGGCCACGTTGACTCGGTTTGCACCGGCGGTGCAAGCTGGATATTCGGATATGCGCGATCTCTATCCTATGAGATCTGCTCTGCCAGACGTGATGGGTTGGCGTGATGTAGGAGGCATCACGCCACCTCGTGGTCCCCGCAGGCCACCGTCTGTTGGTCCAAGACCTCATCCTAGCCCCTATGGTCCACAAGCTCCGCGAGATCGTCTGATCCCGGATGATCATGTTGAGCTTCCAGGCTATGGAGGTGACTTCTACGAGGACTACTACGGATCGGTCAGAGTTAGTGGTAGTATCACTAGTTCGTACTAGCTGTGTCGTCTGTCGTCCTGCGTGACTCATGGGATATGACCTAGTTTGTACCGCCTTCCGGAGGTGTAGAAAAATAATGTATAGGAGCTTGGGATGCCTCCGATGAGATGTAATCCTCTTTTCACCATAATAGTACCTTGTTTGGTCTTGTACTAAGCCTTGTATGGTGTGTATGACGATGGAATAAAGAAGCAGTTTCTGTATCTACCATGTCATACGGATGAGCATCTTGCATTCCGAGTTATTCCTTACATTCTGTATCCTATGTCAGAATCTTATCATTCTGACTAAATCATTGTCTTGTTTACCTAGGATGGTCAACACGCGCAATAACCCTGCTCCTCAAGAGCAGGCCGAAGGCAGTGAAGTCAGGAATGCAAATCTGCCTCATCCTCCTTCCCTAGCCGAGGTTATGATGGAAGCCGAAAGAAACAAGCGGGAGACCAACCGTTTGTTGGAGCGTATTGAACAGAACACAGCACACCATCAGAGGACTAACGTGGTGTCACTCAGTGATTTCATCAAGTTACATCCACCCACGTTCCACCACTCCGTCGAGCCTCTCGACGCTGATGACTGGCTTCGCAGTATTTCTCACAAACTGCGCTCCGCGCTAGTAGCCGAGGCTGACAAGGTCACCCTTGCTGCATATCATCTTGAAGGCCCCGCCAGTCTCTGGTGGGAGAATTATGGAGCTATGCGCCCAGCGGGCCATGTCACTACTTGGGCTGAATTCAGCGAGGCTTTCCGTGAACATCACATTCCGGAGGGTCTCATGGACCGTAAACGTGAGGAATTTTGCAGTTTCACTCAGGGCCGACTCTCTGTGGATGCTTACAGCAGGGAGTTCGGTAACCTCGCACGATATGCCACTGAGGAAGTTTCTACTGATGCCAAGAAGCAAGCAAGGTTCCGTAAGGGACTTAGTCCTGAGCTTCGCCGCGACCTCCGTCTGCATGAGTGCACATCTTTTCAGAAGCTTGTTAACAAGGCCATCAGTGCTGAGACTGGTCAGACTGATTATGACGCAACACGCAAGCATGGCCGTGACATGGGTTCCTCATCCGGTGCTGGTCCTCAGAAGCGCCGCATGTGGGTGCCCAACACTGCCCTGCCACCCAGGTTCACACCGAGGCCATCCTTCCAGGCGCCTCGCCCCGTTCAACAGTCTGCACCAGCCAAGCCCTATGGTGGTCCAACCAACAATGCTCCTCCACGTACCAGTTCTGTGACTTGCTTTAAGTGTGGGGAATCTGGCCACTATATGCGCGAGTGTCCCCAGACTAACCCCAACCAATCTGCTAAAGCTGTTGGCCGTGGCAAGCCGACAGGAAAAGTGTTCCACGCCAAGCCGGCCACCGCTACACGTGGCCATGTCAACTGTATCTCTGCCGAAGAAGCTCAAGAGGATCCCAACGTCGTTCTCGGTACGCTCCTTGTTAATTGCCACCCGGCATCTGTTCTTTTCGATACAGGAGCATCTCATTCATTTATATCCGAGAGCTATGCTCGTCTGCATAACACCACATTCTGTGAGATGCCCACCTCTATGGTAATTCAAACTCCGGGATCCAAATGGCAAACTTCTAGAGTAAGCCATGGAAACGAAATCCAAGTCGACAGACTTGTTTTTCTCGCATCTTTGATAGCCCTTAAATCTTCGGATATTAATATCATCTTGGGTATGGACTGGATGTCAGCTCATCATGCCCAAATTGATTGCTTCTCTAGGACTGTTCAACTCACCCATCCCTCGGGGAAGATAGTCAATGTCTTGACCCGAATAGCCAAGCGACAGTTATATTCTCTTAACGCCAGCCCTTTGCCAGACCTTGAGGACGTTCCGGTAGTCCGTGACTTTCCGGATGTCTTCCCAGAGGAATTGCCAGGTGTTCCACCTGACAGGGATGTTGAGTTCGTAATAGACCTTATTCCAGGAACCGTCCCGATTGCTAGAAGACCTTATAAGATGGCACCACTAGAACTAGCCGAGCTTAAGAAACAACTCGATGAGTCCTTGAAAAAGGGTTTCATCCGACCTAGTTCATCTCTGTGGGCTTGCCCCGTCCTCTTCGTCAAGAAGAAGGATGGTACGGACCGGATGGTTGTAGATTATCGACCTGTCAATTTGGTCACAATCAAGAACAAATATCCGCTCCCCAGGATCAACGACCTGTATGATCAGCTCGCTGGATCCTCAGTCTTCTCCAAAATGGATTTGAGGTTGGGCTACCATCAAATAAAAATCAGGAACGGGGACATTCCTAAAACAGCCTTTGTCACTCGTTATGGTCAATACGAGTACACCGTCATGTCCTTCGGTTTAACCAACGCTCCAGCCACTTTTTCTCGGTTAATGAACTCAATCTTCATGGAGTATTTGGATAAATTCGTCGTGGTTTACCTCGATGATATACTCATCTACTCCAAGAGCGAGGAAGAACATGCCGAACATCTAAGGCTAGTGTTGAAGAAACTTCGAGAGCATCGCCTTTATGCCAAATTTTCTAAATGTGAATTCTGGTTGTCAGAAGTGACCTATCTGGGTCATGTAATATCTGGTAAAGGTATTGCTGTTAATCATGAGTGAGTTCAAGCCGTCCTTAATTGGACTCCACCTGAATCAGTCAAGCAAGTTCGGAGTTTTCTGGGCTTAGCGAGCTATTGCCGTCGCTTTGTCGAGAACTTCTCCAAAGTTGCTAAACCTCTAACCGAACTCCTCAAGAAAGATAAAAAGTTCGAATGGACTCCACAATGTGAGCACAGCTTTCAGGAACTGAAAAGACGCCTGACTTCTGCTTCCGTACTGGTACCGCCAGACTTCTCTAAGGACTTTGTTATCTACTGCGACGCCTCACGACAAGGACTAGGTTGCATTCTCATGCAAGATCGACACGTAATTGCTTACGCTTCACGACAATTGCACCCACATGAGGAGAATTATCCTACTCATGATCTAGAGCTTGCAGCCGTAGTCTATGCACTTAAGACCTGGCGACATTACCTCCTCGGTAATCGTTGCGAAATATTCACTGATCACCAAAGTCTGAAGTATATCTTCACCCAACCAGATCTGAATCTCAGGCAAAGACGTTGGGTTGAGTTGATCACAGATTTCGACTTAGGAATAACTTACACCCCAGGGAAAGCCAACGTCATGGCTGATGCGCTAAGTCGTAAATCTTATTGTAACAACCTGATGTTACAACAAAGTCAACCGCTTCTCCATGAGGAATTTCGGAAGCTTAACCTTCACATTGTTCCTCAAGTATTTCTTTCCACCTTGGTGGCGAAACCTACTCTTACGGATCAAATCATCGCTGCCCAAAAGCGAGATAAGGGAATATCTAAAATCAAGGAGAACATTGCTAGCGGAGGTGCTAGTTGTTTTTCCACAAATGATCATGGTGTTGTGTACTTTGAGAACCGTTTAGTGGTTCCCAAAAACCAGCATCTACGGCAGTTGATCCTTAAGGAGGCTCATGAATCTCCTCTCACCATTCATCCCGGTAGTACCAAGATGTATCAGGACCTACGCCAGAGGTTCTGGTGGACTAGGATGAAGAGAGAAATTGCTCAGTATATTGCTAATTGCGATGTCTGCCGTCGTGTAAAAGCAGAGCATCAACGGCCTGCTGGCACCCTTCAACCCTTAGCTATTCCTGAATGGAAATGGGATAAAATTGGTATGGATTTCATTACCGGATTTCCCAGGACCAAGAGAGGAAATAATGCTATCTTTGTCGTTGTCGATCGTCTTTCCAAAGTGGCCCATTTCTTACCTGTTCGTGAGAGTATAACTGCTAGTCAATTGGCAGATCTATACATCTCCCGAATAGTGTCTCTCCATGGTGTTCCTCTGGAAATTAACTTGGATCGAGGAAGTCTTTTCACCTCTCGATTTTGGGAAAGTTTCCAGAATGCTATGGGAACCCGCCTTTCTTTTAGCACCGCTTTTCACCCTCAATCTAGTGGTCAAGTAGAACGCGTCAACCAGATCCTAGAAGACATGCTTCGAGCCTCTGTTATTTCATTCGGGATGGATTGGGAGAAGTGCCTTCCATTTGCCGAATTCGCTTACAACAACAGCTATCAATCTAGCTTGGGTAAAGCCCCTTTTGAAGTTCTCTATGGACGACGGTGTCGGACACCCCTTAACTGGTCAGAAACCGGGGAAAGACAATTCTTTGGCCCGGTTATGATTCAGGAAGCAGAAGAGCAAGTTCGCATCGTTCGTGAAAAGTTGAAAACAGCCCAATCTCGTCAAAAGAGTCAATATGACCGAAAACATAAGGCTATGACTTTCGAGGTTGACGAGAAGGCTTACCTTCGGGTTACTCCTCTGAAGGGAACCCATCGTTTCGGTATCAAAGGCAAATTGGCTCCCCGTTACATTGGACCTTTTCGTATTCTCGCTAAACGAGGGGAAGTTGCCTACCAGTTGGAACTACCTCCGCATCTCTCCAGAGTCCATGATGTCTTCCACGTTTCTCAACTCAGGCATTGCTTCTCGGATCCTATCTGTGGAGTGGACCACGAAACGCTTGATCTCCAAGATAATCTTACGTATCGAGAGTACCCCATTCGTATCCTCGATCAGGCCGAGCATACCACTCGACGTCATAATATCAAGTTTCTCAAAGTTCAATGGTCGCACCATTCTGAGGATGAAGCAACTTGGGAAAGGGAGGATCGTCTTCGACTCGAGTATCCCGCCTTCTTCCCAGAGGAACCCAAATCTCGGGACGAGATTCTTTTGAGTGGGGGTGAGTTGTCACACCCTAGCTAGTCATGCATTAGAGTGTTGCATCATGTTTATTCTTTCATCAGAAACCTGAAATGGGGATGACAGAACCCCCAGCCCCCTCTGAAACCAACTAGGGTTTACTAAAAACTTTTTCAATGAACCTGAAATGCCCTTCTAAAATGCCCATCATTTTTGTCCTGGTTCAGAACCCCTGCCAAAAGTGATGCACATTTTCCTAGGTCATCCTAGGGTCTTTGAATTAAATCATAGATATTTGAATTTGGGCATTTAAAATTATATAAAATATTCAGATGCCCAAATATCTCCAAACTAAAATGTTTCATGTTGGAAATAATCCAACTATGGACCAGG
>NC_041385.1:573647735-573661815 GCF_002162155.2 Triticum dicoccoides | reverse complement strand
TACCACCGCCGTGCCTACGTCGTAGCCGCGCTCCCCGCCGCCTGTGCGTCCTCTCGTCGTGTCCAGGAGCTCCGCCGCTGTCCACTTCATCGAGCAAGCCGAGCCCCGAGCGCTCGCAACGCCCGAGTCCACCGCAACGACCTCGCCCGAACCGCCGTCGACGGAGATCCCCTTCAACACCGTCGCCGCCTCAGCTTGTCCCCGACCCCGCCGGTGGCCTCTACGGGTGCGCTGTGAGCCTAGCTACCCCTCCTACCCTCCCTCTCTCGTTCACGAGCCGTGTAGCGACCTCCCGGAGCTCAACCGCACCCACCACCGTGGAGCTCGTCGCCGACGTGCTCCCGGTCATCCTCCGGCCACTCCACGGTGTCCATCATGCTCAGCGCGTCACGTAGCACCTAACTAGCTACTCCCCGCACCTCACCGACCCCTCTTGCGTCAAGTTCGACTTCGGCCGAACTCCGGTGGCCGCCAAAGTCGTCGCCGGCGCCAACTCCGGCCACCCCGACCCCAACGGACTCCAGCAAGAGCTGCGGTTCGTCCTCAGCTCCTCTCCGGTGGCCTCCGCGGCTCGTTTGGTTGCCGGAACGGCAAAAACCACTTCCGCCGCCGCGTCGGGCTCGCCGGCGGCTAAACGCCGGTGCAGCTGACCCGGGTTTGACCACGGGTGGGCCCTGGTTGACTCCCCTGAGTCAATGACAGGTGGGGCCCAGCCCTGTTAACTAATTAGGATTAGTTTAAATTAATTTTAGTTTAATTAATCACACTGACACGCGGGACCCACTGTCAGGTTTGACCCGGACCGTGTCCCGTTGACCTGCTGATGTCACATTGACGTCAGGCTGACGCAGTAATTGATTTTCTGGATTTAATCTAATATACGAAATTCCAGAATATAGTTTAAATTTCAAAAATTCATAACTTTTAATCTGTAACTCCAAATCAGACAAATTATATATGAAAAATGATCAGAAAAATCCAATCTATCCATCTGTACTATTTTCATGCATGATTAAACAAGTTAACTTGATGTTTAATGCAGAACAAGGTAAAACACTTTAAAGGGCCATGTATGAGTTTGAAATTTGAATCTTTGGTTCAAATTGGCTCAAACCCTTCTGGTCTTAGTTGCATTAGCCCAACACACTCATATTGCCATGTTTCATGCATGCATCATATTGTTGCACATTGTCTGGTGATGGTTGTGTATCGGTGTTCTTTGCGGTAGGTTCTGCCTCCGAGGAGTACCGTGATTACCCTAACGAAGAACCGTATCAGTGCATCGAACCATCAGGCAAGCAACCAACCATTTGATCATATCGATACAATCCCATGTTCTCACTCCTGCTCTCTTTTACTGCATTAAGACAACGCGTTCAAACTGCTGTGTGTTACGGTAGTTGAACCCACTTCCTCTGCATGACCTGTCATTGCCACAGTAACTAGATGAAACCCACTAGCATGTGTAGGAGTTGTTTGAGCCATATGTATGTGTTGTTCCTACCTTGCTATGCCTGCTATGCTTAGAGTCGTGTCAGGTCTGGTTCATCTGGGTGATGGGCTAGAGTGAAATGATTATGTCGGTAATGAGAGTGGTGTGGTGAACACGATTTGGTAAAGGTATCGATGAGAGGCCATGTAGGAGTACATGGTGGGTTGTTTCATTGAAGCCAACCTTAAGCACTGAGATCTGTATGTGTGATTTAAGATACAGCTACTACCATGCTTTGGGCCCTGAAATATGACCCCGCTCGACTTCTTATCCACCCTAGTTCTCTGTCCAGGAGTTGCAAGTAGTTTCTGGTGTTTGTAGCCTACTGGAGGCCGTGGACAGCGTTGACCGTAGGGGTGGGCTGTGATGCGGTAGGTACGTGGCACGGTGTACCGAATACCAGTTAGGTATCTCGGGAACCCTGTTCACATCGTTTGGGGCTGTGAGCGAAACCTCGGCCGGGTCTCCTCATGGATGGAACCCGAATAGGCGATAAACCTGGACTAGAGACTTAGGTGTTTAGGTAGGTCGTGGTCTACACCCACGTCGGCTTTCGCTTGAAGTCTGCCGAGCACATGTCGTGTGCAGACGCTAAGTGGTGGAAACATGTATGAAGAAGTACACCCCTGCAGGGTTAACATGATCTATTCGAATAGCCGCGTCCGCGGTAAAGGACTACTTGGTTGCCTATACAGTTCATAGACAAGTAAATGGAAACTACTAAAAGCCTCAAGATAAGTGTGAGTGCCGAGGATGGCTCTTCCGTAGGAAGACGGAGGTGGATCCTCGGTAGTGTATTGAAGTGGTGAGTAGTGGACTCGTGTGCGCAAAACCATTTCAAGTTGGAGTCTCGTAGGATAGCCTAGCCAAGAGTCAAAGCTGGCTTGCTGCAACAACTCCACCAACCCTTCTTGATAATGTGCATGTATGTAGGATCTGATGTAAGTCTTGCTGAGTACCTTTGTACTCATGTTGCTGTAATTTACATTTTTTACAAAAGACGCTGCAACCCCTTCTGATGGGTTCTTCGTAGACGTTGACATCAATGAGTAGGCTAAGGCCCAGGTGGTGATCCTGAGCTTGTGAAGGACCACGTAGTATAGCTAGGCTTCCCAAGCCTCTTTTTATTTTACTAGTTGTCTGTACTCAGACAAGCTACTTTCGCTGCTGGTTTGTATGACCGTATGACTTGAATGCTGGGTCGTGTGACCCGTACCTATGTGTATGTTATGTATGGCTCTCTGAGCCTTAAATAAAGTACTTGTGTCGTAGAGTCATGTTGTGATGCCATGTTGTATTTGCACATATCAAGCATACTGTGTGTATGTTATTGAAATGCTTGGTATGTGTGGGATCTGACTATCTAGTTGTTTATCTTTAGTAGCCTCTCTTACCGGGAAATGTCTCCTAGTGTTACCGCTGAGCCATGGTAGCTTGCTACTGCTCTGGAACACTTAGGCTAGCCGGCATGTGTCCTTCTTCGTTCCGGTGTCTGTCCCTTCGGGGAAATGTCACGCATTGAGTACCGGAGTCCTGTTAGCCCGCTACAGCCCGGTTTACCGGAGTCCTGCTAGCCCAGTGCTACAGCCCGGACCCACTTGCTGATGACCGACACGTTCGAAGCTGGGTCATGGATGCCTGTCCCTGTAAGTCTGTGCCACTTTGGGTTTACAACTAGTCATGTCAGCCCGGGCTCCTTATCATATGGATGCTAGCGACACTATCATATACGTGAGCCAAAAGGCGCAAACGGTCCCGGGCAAAGGTAAGGCGACACCCGTGGGGATACCGTGCGTGAGGCCGCAAAGTGATATGAGGTGTTACAGGCTAGATCGATGTGACATCGAGTCGGGGTCCTGACATCCTTACTAGGAAATCACTATGTTGAAGTACTAAACAGAAGATTGATCATCCAACTACGGGTGGCATGCAGGGGAACCGCCTACTCCCATAAGCAGGATAGTCCAAAGGTCGTGACAAATTGTATGGACCGAGCATCCATGGGACTGGAAATCCTGGTGGGTGCGATAAACCCTGCAATGCAGACAGATATTGGACAGTGACCATAATTGATAAACCGTCCTCACAAAAAAGATGATCTGGATACTTCAAAATATACAGACTGAATTGAGTGGACAGACATTAACATAGACCGTTCTCAGGACTGACCACACACCAAAAGTGGTAGTACTAATAAACAATACAGGGTTCACAAACACAAATCAAGTATTGAACAATAGTACTTACTACAGACAAGCAAAGTTGCACTAATTAAACTCTGCAGACTATTTCTTGCCACCGACCTACAAGATGAACCCCGCATAATTGACTAGGCCATGGACTTCGTCAGAGATGTCTACATGCACCATCACCATCTTGTCAACCTTGGAGAACCTAAAAGAGTGGTATTTCCACTCATAAACATGACGATGAAGACATGCCGCATCAGATTTGTTGGGAAGCTTTACAAGAACCACACCCTTTGTAATCGAAGGCACAACCAGGAAATTGTTGTGGTCAAGTACAGCCTCGAGAACACGCCTGGCAACAAAGCTACAGGAAAACACTAGTTCAGTGCATGTGGCGACAAGGACACAACAGTTGGATAGTTTAGCAGTAGAACTCATCATCAGGTCTTCCAGTTCACATGACATGACTTTGAGAACTTCATCTCCACCATAGACCTGGTTCTAATTCAAACAGAAACCATATTTTATTACTACCTCCGTTCAGAAATATAAGATGATTTTCGATATTATACTCCATATATGACTACATATACGCACAGAAATGAGTGAACAAAGACACTACAACATGTCTTCAAAGGCATGAGAGCAGAGGGATTACTTGCAGTATCCATAGCACAAGTTACTGAGGGAAATATACCCTCTTCAAAGGTAGCATTGATGTTCATAAAGTACTCCCTCCGTCCCAAAATTCTGGTCTTAGATTTGTCTAGATACGAATGTATCAAGTCACATTTTAGTATTATATACATCACATTTTAGTATTAGATACATCCGTATCTAGACAAATCTAAGACAAGAAATTTGGGACAGAGGGAGTAGTTGAAAGTAATCTATAAGAAATCAGTGTCAACCTCTCGCATGTTTTGGTCAAAAGAGGAATTTAGAACCGTCATTTGGCACACTAAAATCACATGCAAGATCACCCAGAAAGTTGTACTACCAGTACTAGTACTGCGTGTTAGATGAAAAAACACGATCAAGATCGAGAAAAAGATCGTCGACAAGAGACATTACCTGGACTTGCTTAATGAGGGAACCCGGAGAGGGGGGCTTGGACAGGGGCGATGGCTTTGAGCTTGTCTGCGGTAGTCTCGGCAGGGTGCTTGCGCTTTTTCGTACCATGAGCCTCGATGGTTTTGGCCAGAGCCATAGACATCACGGCGGCCGGTGCTCCAGCGTCCATCCAAGAGAGGAAGCGAAGAGAGAAGAGTGAAAGGAGGAACGAGATGAGGGAGAAGCGAAGCGAATGGGGGTTTTCTTCAAGAAAGGAAGCTGAGAGAGAAGAGTGAAATGATGGTTGCTTCGTCCGTCCAACTTACTACTGGAAAGGAGGGGGTTTTGTGATTTGATGGCTCATTGGGCATTACTGCGGCACTTCGATCGGGGTAGTCTACCATCACTCTACTACAGAGTAATTTAGTGCATGGCTGGTGGACCTAGGTGCTGGATGTCCCACACGTCGGCGGAAGTAAGTAATTTAGTGCATGGCTGGAGGAGGATCCGTACGGTAGAGCGTGTCCACTGTTTTTCTGAGGAAAAAATGATTACAACAACCGTTTCCACTCTTACGACGGAGGAGTGCGAAACACGGCAGCCACTTGAACATACAGAGAGCTCCTAGTACTAGGCATGTGCAGTGGTTCATACGTTAGTACTACACAATCTTGTTGCTAGTGTAGTAAGATATGATGATAACAAATGATGTTGTGCGCATGTCAACTACTCCTATATGTAACATAGTACCGCTTTTTCTACTGTCTGCTCGAGAATGAACGGTGAGATCAAGGTTAATAGAAGTAGGTCTATAGTTCACGGAGAGTATGGTGCTACAGTACTCCACGAAACATGAACCATATGAAGAACGAATAGTAATAGGCAGGGTGTATGAAGGGTGCATGGGATGGGAGCAAAAGTTCCCTTCTCGACCCACTTTTGGGTGTTTGGCAGAGTGCATGAAGGGTGCATGAGTCCACACTAGTAGGTTAACAAAAATACACGAAGAGGAAACAACTATATTGAGATGAGAATGCAACCAAACACACTCACACGCTTTGTGCTACAGTGACTGATCTGCACCGTCTGAGTTTGATCCAACGGTCATGTTGCGCTGAGACATGGACATGCTCATGCAGAGGGTGCCTAAACACCACCGAAGTCCCTCTGCTTCTCGAGGCGCACAACGTTGGTGATGCAGGGTGCAACCGCCAATAGAGCCCGCTCCCGGTCGACGGGAGCTAGCTCGTCAAAGACGGCGTCCAATGGCATGAATGGATTCCAGTGACGGAGCCCTGAAAGGATTCGTCCGGCAACGGCGACGGCAGCCTGCAACCCCTTCCTGTCCAGCTCAGCCCCCACCATCGCACGGAGATGGCTCAGCTCCTCGAAGATATAGGTGAAGAAGGAGACCAGGTCAGGAAGCTGCAACTCATTGAAGTTGACCAGGTGGTCGAACGGGTTTAGCCCGACGGCCGGCATCGTCGCGCTGGCACAACGGTAGGCATCCTGCAGCCGCAACATGTGCGTGTCAACTTGGTTCACCAAGTGGCTGAGGTGATCCTGGACCTCGTCACGACCGGCCCACTCGCGCTCCAGCCGGCTCCCCTGACGGCCTATCATATCTCCCGCTTTCTACAGCAACACCGCCGACGCCTCGAGCATCTTTGTGGTGGACGCCTGCCGCTTTTGAAGCTCCATGAACTCCCGCACATAACGGAGGAGCATGGAACTCCTCTCCTCCTTGAGCTCACGGAGCTCCACGTCCTTGGCCCTGAGCTCCGCATCCTTGGCATGGAGCTCCTATGTCAGGTGCCTCACCTCGGACTCCGTGATCTGCTGTGCCGCCATGGCACCAGGTAGAAGCAATGGGGAGAGGAAGCAAAGCGGGCGAAACGGCTGAAAGGCAATGCAATCTACGGGAAGGCGGAGGGAGCCAGCCGAGGAGCGGGGAATCTTTTGGTTTTCACCACGGTAAAACACCAGACTTCTCACATCAGGGAGCAGTGGGTTTTATAGGCGGAGTCATCATGACTAATTGCTGCCGCGCCTGCTCCCGTCAATCAAAAAATTAAAAATCCCGCCGCATCCAAACACCAGAGCAACGGCGCGGTGGATATTTAAATTTACCTGCCGGCAAGTAGATAAAAAAGGGGTGAAAAAACAAATGTGGCGGCGGCCTAGCTAAACGGTCGAACTAGCCCAACTAGCTAGCCACCGTTCTTCACTGATGTACTCGGCGGGAAAGGTGGTCTTTTGTGATTTGGCGACTCATTTACTTGCTTCGGTGCTACGACTGAGGAGGACCCAGAAAACGCGCAGTAGGGCGTCCCACGTCAGGGAGAATATATACGTGCACCACCCGGGAGGACCCCGAGACCGCGCGGTAGGGTGTGCCACGTCTCGGCATGGAGGAAAAATGTGCGTGTAAAAATATACTGTATCAGATGTCAGCAGTAACTGTAGTACCTATGGTTCGACCTTGGGACCCAGCCAGTCAGTCGAAAACACCCCACTAGCCACATAGGTTCATCATGCAAACGTGGCACAGAGGATAGATGTGGTCAGCTCCGTCTCAGCCAGCCACAACGTCTCTTGTTCTAGGCGATTCTTCTATTTTCCAAGCTTTTTTTAGTTGTAATAATACCACGGCAAGTTAGCGCCGCTCTTCGTGTGTGCCCGTGCAAAGGTTAGACGATGGAGAGAAGAGAGATTGAGATCGCAGACCTGGGACCCACCAGTAAGTGAGACAACGGTCATGCACGTGTTGACGAGGCACTCCCTCTACTCTACTCAACGTAATACTGTATAAAATCAAGTTATGGGACAAAGCCAACAACCGTTGTTGTTTCAGGCTATCGACTTACGCTTTGTAGTCCAGGTTGCCAGTTCGAATCACATCTTTCAGATTTGTTTGTTTTAGGTCCAAATTTGATTAATGACAAGTGGGACCCCCGTGTGTTGTTCCGATATTCAGTGTAGGATGGTTTTTTTGAACAAACACTTTGCGCGGTTAGACAAGTAACGTCACGAGTTACACGTATTTTGCAAGTTTACGAACAAAAATGATAGCGGCATAGAATATCACATCCACCCCGCAGCTTAGATACTATGGTGATACGAGTTTTTACACCGTTGGAAGTGAGATCCAATGGCTTGGGAGTAGTCTTTGTAATTATGCGCAATTTCCAAACTCTCCAAAGGTATTTTTGCAAATAAAACATTCATGCCTCGTGTGTGCCACTGCATCTTCGATCCAACGGCTCCCCATTGCTCATATTAGGTGCTCCCCGTAGCTTAATTACCCGCTACAGTGATATGAGCATCTAGGTCGTATGATCAGTGATCAGATGGCACATGCGTAGTACTTGTACTTTCTGCGCATTTCCCAAACTTTATCAGCCGTATATTGCAAAAACATTCTAACCTCCTACTGTGGGCCATTATATCTCAGTGAACTCGTATCACCATAAAATCTACGGTGCGGGAGCACCTCATATTCTCCCGTGCGAGAAAACATAAGGTGCTATCGCAACTTGGATGTTACGGTGATACGAGCTTGGGGGTCGTTTGATCTGAGATCCAATGGCATCTGAGCAGTCTTTGTGCTTGTAAGCAGTGGCCGAACTCTTTTGGGGCTTTTCTGCAAAAAACCATTCGAACCACCGAGGAGGTGTTGGGTCACAAATCCAACGGCTCCGAAGAGCCTGTATCACCAAAGCATCTAAGGTGTGGTAGCACATGATATTCTTACATACAGGAGAATATGATGTCCTCCTTCATCTTAGATGCTACGGTGATACGAGCTTCGAGGTCGTTGGATATGGGATCCAAGGGTATCTGAGTAGTTTTTGTACAAATTGTGTGCAATTCTCAAACTCATCAAGGTTTCCTGTAAAAATATTTAGACACATCATGTGAGCTGCTATATCTTAGATCTACAAGCTCCAAGAAACTCGTATTAGCATATAGCATCTAAGGTATGGGGGCACATGATATTCTCCCGGGGAGGAGGGGTGGGGGTGCACAACCAATCGGTGGTTGGGAGGGTGGGGACAAATATAATATAAACAACCCTAAACAGAGCTCCACAATTTTATCTAAGGTCGAGGGGTTGACCCCCGACAATCATAGCTCCGCCTAAACACAACATTGTAGTACTAGACTTAATATTCATGTTTTAGTTTCATGTTCATTTTAAATATTGAACTGAGGACCATGCATGTCTTACATTTTACTCCCTTCATTCCTAAATATTAGTCTTTTTAGAGGTTTCAAATGGACTGGCACATACGGATGTATATAGACATATTTTAGAGTCTAGATTCACTCATTTTGCTCCGTATGTAGTCACTTGTTGAACTCTCTAAAAGACTAATAATTAGGAATAGAAGGAGTATTTTTGAATTCGTGTCATACATGCATGGTTTGGAAAAATAGATGCACTATACTTATTGGATTGTTGTTGGGTTCGTGCGTGTGTGTCTCTCTCTCTCTCTCTGTGTGTGTGGTCATATGCTTGATACATACAAAGTTTTCTCACCTCCATATTATTCATCTTTTAAATTTGAATTTGCATTGGAAAACTTACTAGGGATACCATGAAATGTGAAATCCACGTTGAGATCACTATATAACAAACTCACTCTAATTCAACAACTTGTCATAAATCAATTACCACATTGAGATTAGTATTTGCAAGGAAAATACGGGTATTGTAATACACATAGATTTGTTCGGCAATTTAAAAGGTTCCTTTCGTATTCTCGAATGGTAGGACCCAACGGCGTACCAGCCAGACCTTGGCTCGTGTTGATCCTAAAACAAAACCGGGCTCGTGTCCTTCGGTGGCGTGCGTGGTACACACATTAGGCAACCCCAACCAGTCGAGCGTCAGAGTTTCAAGTCGAAATATCTGGCAGCCAGAATTCCAGCCCTAGGAAATTCCCCTCATGTCCCCGGTCCATAATGACTACCGATGAACAATGGAGGGATGCTTTAGTAACTAGACAACATTACCTACCGTGCTGAGCATGGTTCAATTCCCTCGGTCGCCGCTCGTCAAGGTCACACATCAATTGCATTGCCTAGTACTACTACTACTACACCAGGATGAGCACAGAATTGAGCCCGCTAATATATCAGGCAATGCACTGGTAAAGAGGGATTATCCTTTTACTCTGCATATATAACTTGTCTGAAGTCTAACTAAGCAAAAATGTTTGACCAAATCCTTTCTTAAGAAATACAACAGGATAGATGTACGGCATGAAAATTTATTGCATGATGCAGGTTATGATATTGTTTCGAATCCTGGATCTTAAATTTCAGAAAATCCAAAAGTGAGCATAAATTCTTGAAACTGAGCATGGTCACGTGATATGGCACAAATATTACTTCGTAAGTTTTTTCTTCAATTTGAGACAAGCTGCTTATGACAAGTTGCACAAATGAAGAGCCAAGGTATTTTGGAACAAAGACCTGTCACGTTAAGGCGAACGCTTTCACTATTGAAACCGTGGGCGTTTAAGTGCCGCCACGAGTCCCCGCTTCTCATCGACAGGTGCCGTCCGAGAAAGCGTGTGAGTCGACGGGAGGCGTGCGAGCAGACCGCTCCGCCGGCTGACAGGGAGGCGTGCGAGCAGACCACTGTGCAGGCTCACCGGGAGGCAAGCCCTTTGACGAGGCTCCGCCGCACACCTTCGTCCAAACTGCTCCCACTTTTAATGCCGCTGGCGCCGCAGTTTAAAATCAACCCCGCACTACCCGGTATCGCCACAATCTTCTCTCTTCCTCTCCGATTCTCCTGTCGTCTACCTCCAACTAGCCTGACCTAAACGTACGCTATGCCGCATCATGATGGTCTGCCCTTAGTGTTCTAGTTTCCTGAGGAAGACACCCAGCCGGAGTCTCAAGAACATAAGGCGCTTTGGGACGAGCTTGAACTGGCCTTGCGGGAAGATGCCACGCCTGTCCCCACTCCCGTTCCAGCTCCCGTCGCCCCGACTGCGCCAGCGCCCATCCCCGTGGCACTGATTGGCTGGGAGCCGCACATTGTCGCCGAGTTTGATCCCACGGGGTTCCACGAGGTCCCCACCGACTTTCACGCGCCCGTGCACCTGCCAGTGCATGCGCCTGCGCATGCACTGACGCGCACGCCCGTGCCGGTGCCCATGCACCTTCCAGCGCATGCGCGTGCGCGTGCAATGACGTGCGCACCCGTGCCGGTGCCCGTGCACATGAATGTCTCCGCCGCGCCGTTGACAGTGCCTGTTCCCGCGCGGGTGCCAGTGCCCCCCCTCAGCAGCATGGATGGCCATCGTCGACTGCTTCCTTGCACCAACGCCAGTCGCCTCCTCCCGCCAGTTGACTCGCTCCGAAGTCCAGAACGTCTTGGCCTTCCTTGAAGCTAGGCCAACGTTTAGGAGTACGCCAACAACGACGCAAGACGCCACCGTCGCCATCGGTTAGTGGCCCGACGACACATAGAGCACGACAGAGGAGCCGCTTCCCATCGCAAGACGCCCCCGCCACCGCTGCATAATCTAAATTTGCCATGAAAAACGTTCGGATTGCCATGCTTAAAATCCGAACGTTTATCATTTCCATTTATTTTATATTGATCGTCGCATAATTTAAAGTCGGAGTCAGACTGAACGAAATCTATGGTTTGATCGATTGAATGTTCTGCTAGAGCCATATCAAATTAAATATAAAACGTCATCAAGCCACATGTATTCCTTGTCATCCAACGACCTAGACTGCTTCAATGTCGAGCGCTCAACATGTTTAGCGTGCAGTTAATTTCATGCCAAAATAGTGCTAATCACATAATAACACGCAAGTAATATCCTAGTACTTAATATCCACATGCACTTAATATACTTCCAAATTAACGTGCATTGCACGTACATGCTGACTAGTGCTGCTAGTACGTGAAGCTAGTGCCGTGACTTGTGAACGTGTCCAGATATGGTCAACGACAACATCGCCCTTGAGTTCTTCATGTTTGCCCGTGCGTCTAAACGCAGAAGGGGAGGAGAGAGAGAGCACACATGGAACCCACCAGTAAGTGAAGACGAATAGTATTAAAAATAATATTACATGTTATCCATTAAATAGGCTATGGTAATATAAAAACATTATGTGAACAAAGGGGGGGGGGGTACAACAAACATTGTTGTTCTACGTATGTTGCCTATTGACGTGCGGCTTGAAGGCCCGGTCATTTTCGATCCTCGTTCTTTATTTTTTAATTTGTATATGGGTCCAAATTTGTTTCATGACATGTGGGCCCCTCGATGTGTAGTTTGTAGCACTTTAATTTGTGGGTCGAAATTTGTTCCATTCCAAGTGGACTATCGGTGTGTAGTTTTGTAGCGTATTTGTAATAATTAAAGAGAACAACATAGGTTTTTGCAATAATACCATGGTGCAACGTTGAAGGCGAGAAAGGACGTGCGAGAGAGCGATGACCGAGCCAGAGGGAAATCAACTAGGGGAGTTGCGGGGGTTGCAATGGTGTTTGGAGTAGTTGTGGGCCGAATGCTACGAAAATATAATCTAAACCGACCGGAATAAATGCCTACACAAATTAATCAAAGGTTGGAGTGCCCCTTGCAATGTAAATAGCTTTGGCTTTGCGAGGGATGGAGAGGTAGTAGCTTCAATGCGTGGAAGATATGGTGTGACAAATTGAGGTCAATCGAGAGACGTATAGATAGAGAGACAAAGTAAGTGTGGTCCGACATTCATTGAACAGATATATATGCTCTGGAGAGATATTGTCTGATTGAGCTTTTGGCAAGGGTGAGGGCTGTAAGATAGAGCTTGAGAGATGATCCAGTCATAGACGTGTAGATATATTTTGTGCGTGGGAGGAAGCAAGGTCAATCGATCACATAGGGTCCCCGTGCGATCGAAAGAGTGAGACGGGTTGGAGAGAGTGACCTAGATAGACAATGTGCGTGAGAGAGTATACAATGTGAATAGGTCGAACTGGGCTCAAACATGGTGATATATCGTTTTTGTCCGAGAGGCGAGGTCAATCGAGACATACACACACACACACACACACACACACACACACAGAGAGAGAGAGAGAGAGAGAGATTGAGTGAGCGTGGCCCGCCATGAGGTCAAAAGAGTGGCGGCGGCTTGGATGGACTGACCTAGATAGACAATCTGCGTAAGAGAGTATAGAGTGTGTCGATCGAGGCCCGAACAGGGAGATATATCATTTGTGTGTGAAAGAAAATGAGGTTAAACGAGACTCAGATAAAGAGAGCAAGATTGAGCGAGTGTGGCCCGCCGTGCGGAAGAAAGAGTGAGACAGTCTCGAGGGACTGACCTAGATATACAACGTGCATGCATGCGCACGAGAGGTTGGGGGGGCTAGATAGGCAATGCATGTATTTAGCGCGAGAGGGTGAGAGGGAGAGGGGGGAGAGAGAGAGAGCTCGGCATGGGATGCAATGGCGAGTGTGTGAGGTAAATACATTTGGTAACAGAGTGGAAAAAGAGGTTGTGTAGTTGAGAGATTTAGAGATCGAAACATGGAGAGAAAGAATGAACGTGTGTTGGAAACCGATAGCTTCCTAAGGTGGTTAGGAGAGGAAGATTGACCGATACAGGAAGTATGTAGCGTGTGTGCAGGGGGGGGGGGCTAAAAACAACATCTGAATGTACATAGTACGAGACTTAATATCGATGTTTCAATTCGGTGTACATTGTAAGATTTGAACGGAGGACCATGCATACGGGTAATTATTTCGAATTCGTGCCATACTAAGTTTCGAAAAGTTAACATTTACTCAATTTGTTGTGCTTTTTTGTAGGTCATATGTTTGAATCCATCCAAAAGTTTTCTCACTACCATGGTGTTGATCATATACATATGAATTTGTATTAAAAAATTAGCGTGGATACAGTGAAATGCAAAATCCACGTTAGAATTGGAGACCGCTACGTGACACACACTCTAATTCAAATAACTAATTATGTGACACACACTCTAATCCACGTTAGCGTGGATACCGTTTCGATTTTTTCTCAAATAACTCCTCATTAATTAATTTATAGTACTCCCTCTGTTCACTTTTATAAGACCTTGAAGACATTTCAGACAATGTGCAAAACAGTTCATTTTAAGTTGTCTGAAACGACTTACAAAAGTGAACGGA
The DNA here is from genome assembly GCF_002162155.2 of Triticum dicoccoides. NCBI lineage: Eukaryota > Viridiplantae > Streptophyta > Magnoliopsida > Poales > Poaceae > Triticum > Triticum dicoccoides. Next base: position 573,647,899 of record NC_041385.1, on the reverse strand, counting down.
GGGAGTATCTCGTTTCAAAGGACTAATTATTGCAAGGAAAACATGGGCATGGTAATACATATAGATTCATTTGCAAATGAAAGAAGATTCATTTGCATTCTCAAATGTAGGCGCACCAGGCAGACCAGGGTTGTGTTAGGGTGGACGTTGCTTCGATGCCTTAA